>NW_027171893.1:45000-109793 GCF_036898095.1 Palaemon carinicauda
ACATATATATATATACATATGTATGTATATATATATATATATATATATATATATATATATATATATATATATATATGTATATATATATATATATATATATATATATATATATATATGTATATATATATATATATATATATATATATATATATATATTTATATTTATATTGGAAGGTCAAGGTCACGGTTAAGCCAAGGTATATAGAATAAGGGTTAAGCAAAATGTCCAATTCACGTAATCAGCCATAAGTTTGGACATTGTTGTCACAGAGACTTCAAACTTGGTTCATATTTGAGTATTATGAAAGAAAGAGTTAATTTTGAATTTCTTGTTCCATATGGATGAACTGATTGCTCCTGGATTATTTTTCATCTTAAATCTAGAAATGTGTTTAATTTAAGTGTCTGGAACATTATATTCATTAAGGGCTATTTTCCCTTTTGGGGCCCCTGGGCTTATAGCATCCTGCTTTTCCAACTAGGGTTGTAGATTAGAAAATAATGATAATAATAATAATAACATTATAAGCGTCTTCCACCTTCAATATCGAGAGCGACCGGAAGAGTGGCGATGTATGAGCCAAGCAATCACTGGAGCTTATGATTCTCACCAGTCTTTTTTGCAGGACGTTTCTACTCACCCCCACCCCACCCACCCCCCCACCCCCCCACCCCCCCCCCCCACCCCCCAAGGCAGTGGAAGACCATGGTACAGATACTATGTCACTACCCAAGACTAAAGAACAATGGTTTGATATTGGAGTGTCCTTCTCCTAGAAGAGCTGCTTACCATAGCTAAAGAGTCTCTTCTACCCTTACCAAGAGAAAAATGGCCACTGAACAATTAAGTTACAGTAACCCAAAGTGAAGAAGAATTGTTTGGTAATCTGTTTTGTCAGGTGTATGAGGACAGAGGAGAATATGTAAAGAATGGGCCAGACTATACGGTGTGTATATGTAGGCAAAGGGAAAACGAACCGTAACCAGAGAGAAGGATCTAATGTAGTACTGTCTGGCCAGTCAAAAGACCCCATGACTCTCTAGCTGTAGTATCTCAACGGGTGGCTGGTGCCCTGACCAATCTACTACCATTTATTCTTTATGTCCATCTATTTATTGTCTGCCATTCTCATTATATGCCTTGGCCATATATGAAGCTTTATAATAAACAAAAATGCCAATGAAAAATATATAAGCAATGTTGACAAGAAAAGGCCAAAAAGTATATCTAATTAAAAAAACATTATTATTATTATTAT
The DNA here is from genome assembly GCF_036898095.1 of Palaemon carinicauda. Classification (NCBI taxonomy): domain Eukaryota; kingdom Metazoa; phylum Arthropoda; class Malacostraca; order Decapoda; family Palaemonidae; genus Palaemon; species Palaemon carinicauda. Next base: position 46,260 of record NW_027171893.1, read on the forward strand.
TATTATTATTATTATTATTATTATTATTATTATTATTATTATTATTATTATTATTATTATGTTACTTTAAAAGCACTCGGACTGGGAACCCTTTCTGTTCTTCCTCTGAATTGAGCGATATTTTCATATTATTTCGTCCGGTCGAGTGAGTAATTCTCTTCTGAATTGAGCGATAGTTTCATATTGCTTCGTCCTTTGGAATGAGTTGAAGGCTTTAGGAGAGATTTTGGCACCAAGTTGCACGATATGGCAATTGGACGTTAGTGTTTTATATATATATATATATATATATATATATATATATATATATATATATATATATATATATATATATATATATATATATATATATATATATATATATATATATATATGAATAAATATCAACACAACATCGTGTTCAAATAAAAATAAATTTCTACCTCATAATTGGGATCGAACGCTAGCCCCTTCTATATATATATATATATATATATATATATATATATATATATATATATATATATATATATATATATATATATATATATATATATATATATATATATATATATATATATATATATATATATATATATATATATATATATATATATCAACAACAAATGTAACCGTTTCTAGACCACTGTAGGACAAAGCTCTCAGACTATTCTTCTTTCAAATTTGGCGTATTTATTTAATTTGCGGCCTTTAATAAGAGCCTTTATTTGATAGGTTAAAGAAGTACTGACTTTTATAAGGTTATTTTTATAAAATCTAATTATCTAAGTCCTAATTCATCTGATATACGTATAGGCATTTCCCCCTCCCAGGTCTGATACGTAATTTCATTCAAAAAGTACAGTTCTATGACGTCACATGTAACCACCAATCACAGCAGAGGACGTCTCAGCCGATGAGACGACAGCTATTTCCCGCTAAAAGTGCATAAGACAAGAGGGTTCCTCCGACTTATGAGCTGCTGTTGACAAAAAAAATCAGATTCACGGGAGCCAATTAGGTCAAACGCTCTAGCTAATGACGTTTTTTCATCCTATTTTTCTTTTTCGTAAGCGTTTTAATGGAAATTTACTGATATTTGAGCAGGTTTCTCCAACAGCAACTCATAAGTCCCAGTAACTCTTGGTGGTACATTCTAGTGTTTTGATTGGCTGTATCTTCCCCAGTTCTGATTGGTTATTGCCTTGTTTACTACGGTTTCACGCACAAACGAACACACGCATCTAACATCGTAGCCAGGAAGTTAGTCAATTGTTCCTTTGAATATGACTTATTTATCTAAGTTACGGCCTCTAATAAGATTCCTTATTTATCTTATTATAAAATTAATAATATTATTAAGATTTTTTTGGTAAAATTTATTTTTTTAAGCTCTAATTAATCTAAAATACGTATAGTTTTTTTTAAGACTTTACGTACAAACGAACACACTCACACATTTATCATTGTTGCCAGAAAGTTAGTCAACTATTTCTTCGAATATGACTTATTTATCTAACTTACGACCTTTAATAAGATTCTTTATTTATTTTATTTTAAAATTAATAATATTACTAAGATTACTTTTTATAAAATTAAATTTTTTAACCTCTAGTTAATTTGAAATACGTATAGTTTTTTTTTTTTACCCCCAGGTAACATCGTTTACCATCGTAGATTAATTATTCCTTCAAAAATACGTATTTATTCAGCTTAAGCATTCGAACAAGATTCATTATCTATTTTACTAGTAAGTTAATTCTATCATAAGTTTGGTTTTATGAAAAAAAATATATTTTATAAGACCTAATTTATCTGCAAAACGTATAGGTATTTCACTCCTACCGAGAGAACCCATTCATAAAATACTATTGCCTGACGTCACATACTACAACCAATCACAGCAGAGAACGTCTCAGTCAATGAGACGACAGATATTTCCCGCTAAAAATGCATAAGACGAGAGGGTTCCTCCAATTTATGAGCTGCTGTTGACGAAAAAATCAGCTTCACGGGAGCCAATTAGGTCAAACTCTAACTAATGACGTTTTTTCATCCTATTATTGTTTTTCGTAAGCGTTTTAATGTAAATTTACGGGTAATTGGGCAGGTTTCTCCAACAGCAACTCATAAGCTCCCGTTACTCTTGGTGGTACATTCCAGTCCTCTGATTGGTTATATCTTCCTCAGCTCTGATTGGTTATTGCCTTCGTTTCACGCACAAACGAACACACGCCTGGAGCATCGTAGCCAGAAAGTTAGTCAATTATTCCTTCAAATATGACTTATTTGTCTAACCTACCGCCTTTAATAAGATTTCTTATTTATTTCATTTTGAAATTAACAGTATTACTAAGATTTTTTTTGTAAAATAATTTTTTTTCAAGCTCAAATTAATCTAAAATACGTATAGGTTTTTTTATGACCTTACGCACAAACGAACACACACACGTGTATCATCGTAGCCAGAAAGTTAGTCAATTATTCCTTCGAATACAACTTATTTATTTAATTTACGGCCTTTAATAAGATTCTTTATTTATTTTATTTTATAATTAATAGTATTAACAAGACTATTTTTTTGTCAAATTTATTTTTTCAAGCTCTACTTAAGCAAAAATACGTATAGGTTTCTCACCCCTAGGCCTTCTACGTAACCTTCATTCATAAATACGAGAGTCTGATGTCACAGACAATCAGCCAATGAGACAGCAGATATTTCCCGGTATAAATGCATAAGGCGAGAAGGTTCCTCTAGTTTATGGGCTGCTGTTAACAAACAAGCAAATTCACGTAATATATTTACGTATTATCAAATTGTCGGATTTTGAGGTAAACTAATCAAGGTTAATGTAATGTTAGTCACTTTCCCTATCCAGAAAACCTCTTGGTTTGCCGAAGAATGAAGTCGATAAATACCAGTTAATGATAGGTTTGTTAAGGTTGTATTAACACCTTAACCCCCCCCCCCCTCTCTCTCTCTCTCTCTCTCTCTCTCTCTCTCTCTCTCTCTCTCTCTCTCTCTCTCTCTCTCTCTCTCTCTCTCTCTCTCGTTTTGTTTGCACTCGGTAAAAGCATTTAAAATCTATTACATATTCTAGTTTATATCGATATTCTCTTGATAATTGTAATATTCTTATTGATAATTTAAAAATTTTACAACAATTTCTGCATGATAATACATCGCTTGTAATTCCAATCAAGAGACTACAGTACTCCTCCTCATTTTGAAAATACGCTTTAGCTCAGAACCAAATTTTTCACTTTTAAAGATATAAATCACTTGGTACTGAACCTTGAACTTAAGTTTCAAAAATATATTCTTATGGGAAAATAGAATCTGATAGGCCTATTTCTTGTTGCATGAACGTATCGGAGAAAGTAATTGTGAAGGATAAAAGACATAGCAAAACTTGCTCAATCTTCTTCTTAAATGATTTAGAATATAATATCAATCATTATAAGTAACAACCAGTACACCTAGTCAGGTCCAGGGGAATACCCAAAGTACAACTCAAGAAATTACAAAACATAATAAACAGAGGAACAAGACTGATAAAAGGTGTCCCACCTAAAGGATCACTCCTTTACTAATTGATTTAAACTGGCTCCCTATTAAAGCGAGAATTTAGTTTAAAATATGCAAACTGACCCACCAAGTTATCAGAACCGGACGTCCAAAATATCTAAGAGAATTGCTACATGTTGTGTAGCCAAAAAAAAATCGTCCTGACACGAGAATAGTTACAGACTGTTTCAAATTATTGGAACCTAGATATATGTCTACTATAGGCTCTAGAGCCTTTGAATATGCGGCCCCGGGACTATACAATAAATAAGCTCCCACTAGACATCAGAACGAACTGAAGATATCAAGGCTTTCAAGAGGAAACTGTAGAATATTTTGTTCTGTTTGTGCTTCGATAGTTTGGAATTGGCAATAAATGAGCAATATGCTATGTGAAATGTATAATACTCTTGAACGAACATGATAAAATGACTGTGGAGGTCTTGTAGAGAGTAGGGTTCCCCTGCTGTATAGGGCCAGAAAAGCAGCCCTTAAAAGTATAGATTTAAAAACAAAAAACCTAGAAATGATCAACTAAATCAAGGTTAACAGAACTTGATAATTGGGAATAAGATACGCCTACACTAAGAGAGAGAGAGAGAGAGAGAGAGAGAGAGAGAGAGAGAGAGAGAGAGAGAGAGAGAGAGAGAGAGAGAGAGAGAGAGAGAGAGCCTAATTGGTGGGCGTGGCAGGCCAAAGACTTTCAAACTAATGGAAATGAGACAATGGTTGTTCTTTAAAGCAAAATAATTGTAGGCTATATATTTGTCATAAAGATTGTATGTATTTGCATTCAAATGAATGATATATGTGTATTCATACAGTATATGCATACAGAATTATATCAAAGCATTTATTTTTCTACATTAGTAAAATACAAAATGAATGTGTGACTGTCGAGTTGTCCAATAAAATGTATTTTAGTTAATTAACAAATAATTTTCTAACATCACCTTAAACTCTCTTTTTCTCCTTACACTTTTGTCATGCAAATAATTTGCCCAAATTACATAATTTTCACTATAGTTTACACCATTACATTCACAACTTTAAAAATGTGAAAAAAGCTCGTCAAATTTCTTACCAGATTAAATCAATGTGATTAAAACAGTTCTGTATTTTATCAAATAAAACATTGAGCAGATATCAAAAGGCTACTACCCTCTATTTCAACCATGGGAAAAAAAAACCATAGAAAATAGGTATTATAAACATTTGATTTGGAATTTAAAATCTAGACCTACGGCTACTATAGGCTTTGGTAATATCCCCCATTCTATTTTAAAGTAACAACTATAATTATAGGTGATTACAGTGTGCCTACCTAGAACTCAAACCACACAGCTAGTTATACACCGTCCTATCATTAATTGAAAAGTTAAAGCCACATCTGGAAACGATCTCATTTAATAACCACCACACGCTAAGGCAGTCATTTTGGGGAACGCCTTTTCATAAAAATTCTTTGCCAATAAAAGACCTCTAAAAAAAATTCGATGGTTAACTATCAATCATGGAAACCTACAACACATGATATATTAGAATCAAAAGTATTGTAAATAATAAAACAACAGCGAGACCATAATAAAAAGAAATAAACCTTGTAAAATGTGTCTCTCCTTACCCCTTAAATCCTTCATTCTTCACAGAATCACAAGTTCAAAGACACTTCCTTCTTCCTCTCTGTGTCAGACAGAAATGAATCTTCTTCTATAGTCTACACTGTCAGGGACTTCCCTAGACCAGAAGTAGTTTCTCCAGGCATTTTTCAACACAATTAAATCTGTCGCTTATAAAATGGTGTATTGTGTATACACTATCTTCTATTATTATAATACATTCTGTATTTATTTTAATTATGCTGTTTGTGAAACCACAAACAGTAAAATTTAGTTATTTAATCTTGAACTCGTGTTCTGATTACAGTTTGTGCTCTGAAAGATATATTAATCAAATCATAATTGTGATTGCCATGCCAAAGGAAAACAATAAAACGTAATTAAGTCATTATAAATCATATTGAAGACAGAATTATTCATGAGTATTTACAGTAGAGTGTTTTTTCAGTTACCAGACGTATGGGAATTCACACACTTGATATGTCCCTAAACACCTCTAGAAATTCCCAGATTTGGGTACAAATTCTCAACAAGTTGTCCCCCTGGTTAAAGAATTGCTTTATCCAATCAGAGACCTCCACCATAGCCTGCTTTCTATAGCTTTTTCATCGGCTAAAATTATAGTATTTTGCTTAGGATATATTTAAAAATTCTTCCAATAGATTAATTGAATTATAATAGGAGCTCATAAGATATTAATATGAATATAATTTAATATTTAATTGATATACAATATACGAGTGAACTATATAAGCAAGTTACCCCTAAATCAGCGGGTTTTAGGAAAAAGAAAACGGTGCGACTTTTTATTTAGAGAAAACGTTATTTAAGGGTAACTATTATATATTTAACCATAACGAAAAAACTTTATTTTTCGTTTTGTTATAAAGTTATCTTAGCAAATTTATGAGTTAATGCCCTTAGGAATATTATCTTCCATAACTTATATAGTTGTATGATATAAAATTAGTAAGATTCACTGAAGAATAGTTAAACTATCACCACAAACTAAAAGTAGATAGTATCTTAAAATCTAGGATTTATAGGAGGTGTATGTATAATAGCGGCCACCTTTATGTAGGATGATGGCTGACTAAGAATACAACAGTATAAGGGGGATCACAGGGGCGGGAGGGGGGTGGTAACCCCTATTAGGCAAGTAAGGACATGGCATGTAGGTTAGGTTAGGGGGTAGGACGTTTAGGTAAGCTGGTATCCATTCTTATACACGTGGGAGGAACTGGCCGCTAATGTACAAAGGCTTCACTTATAGTTAGCCTATAGACTTCATGTAAACCAGTATTAGCCTATGTTTGTTTAATTATCTTTACATACATTTATCTTTTAAAAGAAGGGAGATGTTATGTAAATACCCTTCTAATAGTTTTGACGGATTAAAGAAGCAGTTAAACGATGTAACTATATCCTTTGTGATGTATTTGTTGCCAAGTTCACACTGGGTGAATGGAGGAGTTTTGAAATGAAGGAATTATTATTATTATTATTATTATTATTATTATTATTATTATTATTATTATCATTATTATTAAATGCTAAGCTACAACCCTAGTTGAAAAGCAGGATGCTATAAGCCCAGGGGCCCCAACAGGGAAAATAGCCCAGTGAGGAAAGGAAACAAGGAAAAATAAAATATTTTAAGAATAATAACATTACAATAAATATCTTCTATATAAACTATAAAAAAACTTTAACAAAGCAAGAGGAAGAGAAACTAGATAGAACAGTGTGCCCAAGTGTACCCTCAAGCAAGAGAACTCTAACCCAAGCCAGTGGAAGAAGACCATGGTACAGAGGCTATGACACTACCCAATACTAGAGAACAATGGTTTTATTTTAGAATTTTCTTCTCCTAGAAGAGTTGCATAATACCCATGATGCCAATATAACAAATGTTGTTGATGGGCACCATAGTGAGTATAGGAATGTGATATCCGGTGTTCCACAGGGTAGTGTTCTTGGCCCATTACTTTTCATACTATATACACATGCCATGTGGTTTGGCCTAGAAAATAAGCTTGTTGCATATGCAGATGATGCTACTCTCTTTGCATCAATTCCATCCCCTGAAATTAGATCTGGGGTTGGTGAATCCCTTAATAGAGATTTAGCTAAAATTAATGCATGGTGCAAATTATGGGGTATGAAGTTGAATCCTAACAAAACTCAAAGTATGATTGTAAGTAGGTCAAGGACGGTGGCTCCTCAACATCCGGATCTCAGTATTGATAATGGTTCTTTAAATTTGTATGACTCTTTCAAAATTTTAGGCCTGATTCTTGACAGCAAATTTACTTTTGAGAAACATATAAGGTCTGTGTCTTCTTCAATTGCACAAAAAATTGGCTTATTGAGAAAGTCTTTTAAGATATTCGGTGATCAATCTATTCTGAAGAAGTGTTTTAATTCTTTTATTCTACCTTGTTTTGAGTATTGTTCTCCTGTCTGGTCTTCAGCTGCTGATTCTCATCTTAATTTGTTGGACAGAAAATTACGGTCTATTAAATTTCTTATTCCTGATCTAGATATTAATCTCTGGCACCGTCGATCAATTAGTTCATTATGCATGTTGCATAAGATTTTTCATAACTCTGACCATCCTTTACATTCAGATCTCCCTGGACAATTCTATCCTGTTCGTAATACTAGGCAGGCAGTTAATTCTAATACCCAGGCCTTCTCCATCATAAGACTCAATACTACGCAGTACTCTAGAAGTTTTATTCCAGCTGTTACCAAGTTGTGGAATGATCTTCCTAATCGGGTTGTTGAATCAGTAGAACTTCAAAAGTTCAAAGTTGGAGCAAATGCTTTTTTGTTGACCAGGCGGACATGAGTCTTTTTATAGTTTATATATAACATATTTGTTGTTGACGTTGTTAATAGTTTATATATGATATATCTCTTTTGACATTACTTTTTTTAGAATGATTTATTGTTAATTTGTTCTCTTCAGTTATTTATTTCCTTATTTCCTTTCCTCACTGGGCTATTTTTCCCTATTGGAGCCCCTGGGCTTATAGCATCTTGCTTTTCCAATTAGGGTTGTAGCTTGGATAGTAATAATAATAATAATAATAAATATAGATTGACGTATTGCTATAATTGTGAATGTAGCATTTGATAATGATAGCTGGCAAACACAAGATGAACCTCAAACTTCATTAGAATAGTTAATTTCAATTTTGAACATTAAAAATTGTGCCACATCAGCATATACAGTAGGGCTATACTGTAGTAGCCTAATGGCAGAAGAGGTTTCAAAGTTCTCTTGCCTGAGCATACACTCGGGCAAACTATTATCTTCTTTCTCTTCTTGTTTTTTTTCAAGCTTTTCTAGTTTATATATGAAAGATGTTTTTTTTTAATTTTGTTACTGTTTTTAAAATATATCATATTAATTGTTACTTACTTATCTTGTAGTTTATTTATTTTCTTGTTTTCTTTCCTTACTGGGCTATTTTCCTTGTTGGAGCTCTTCGGCTTATAGAATCCTTCCTTTTCCAGCTTGGGCTGTAGCATAGCTAATAATAATAATAATAATAATAATAATAATAATAATAATAATAGGTGGACTTAACACTAAGGAAGCAGTAATAATAAAGAAGACAAGATTGAATATGATAGATTTAATAATTTAAAAAAAAGGGCATCCAAATACGTAGGGTACGGACATGCATCAGGCAACATGTAAATCACATTGCCGACTCTCTTAATTTTGGAATTTTCTTGACATTTAAAATTAATTCTAAGAACAAACGACATCCATTGGAATGAGGAGGTGAACTACTGGACATTAAACATCACCCCCAAAAGATTTAGAATTTCAAACTCCTCATGTATATCAGTAGGCCTAGCCATTTTTAAATACCTGTATGATTAAAAATGTGAATGATTTAGGAAGGTTGATGGCTGTACTTTGCATTAAACAAGGAACCACCATCTTTTGATGAATCCACTTACCGTTATACCTAAAGCTTGTGTTCATCATAGCAGAAAATGTTGCAGACACCAGTATTGAGTGATGGTTTGATGGCTACCGTTCTTTAAAGGTCTCGCTCATGAATGGAAGAAGCAAGGGACAGTGACAATGCCCTAGAGACTGACCTTATATACATATGATCAGTGTCCAAGCTCCCTCTCCACCCAAGCTAGGACAGGGGAGGGCCAGACAATGGCTGCTTTTAACACAGCAGGCAGACCTATAGACACCCTTCAAACCACATATACCTACCTCACAAAGGTAGCGAGGTTATACACACTACAAGAAACTATCGATGTTGCGCTGATCTCAAACCCCAGTCCAACACATTACGAAGACAGGGTTGTTTTCAATAGGTAGCCTACCATTGAAGAAAATGCCTAATGACGTGAAAAACTGCTATGCTTTACTTTACGTAGGAAGATGACATAGTTTAAATTAAATAGCCATGCTAACAAATGCAAGCCTTGACTTCCACTACAGAAGGATGGCAATGTAACACCAGAAAATTTTATGATGCCTTTTTGCAACTTGCTCTAGGCTTCATTTGCACAAGAAGAATTGCGTACCTGTAGGTAGTAGGCTGGCCAAGGCACCATCCACCCATTGAGAAACTACCGTTGGAGAGTTATTGGGTTCTTTGACTGGCCAGAGAGTGTTACAATAGATTCCCTTCTGGTTATGGCTCAATTTTCTTTGCTTACACATACACTGAATAGTCTGGCCTATTCTTTACAAATTCTCCTCTCTCCTCATACACCTGACAACACTAAGATGACCAAATAATTCTTCTTCACTCAAGGGGTTAACTACTGTACTGTAATTGTTCAGTAGCTACTTTCCTTTTGGTAAGGTTAGAAAAGACTCTTTAGCTATGGTAAACAGTTCTTCAGAAGGATACTCTAAAACTAAACCGCTGTATTGTACTCTAGTCTTGGGAAGTGCCATAGCCTTTGTACAATGGTTTTCTATGGTCTTGGGTTATTGTTCTCTGGCTTGAGGGTACACCCAGGCATACTATTCTATGTTTCCTTATTTCCTTTCCTCACTGGGATATTTCCCTTGTTGGAGCCCTTGAACCTATAGCATCCCACTTTTACAATTAGAGTTCTAGCTTAGCTATATATAAATGTACAAGTTCCAAATTATTGGCAATCAGTTGTCAGGAAATTTATTAAAAGAATTAGACAACAAAGATTGGTAGTCAAAGCAGAATGCAGAGGACTATGATCACTCAGTTTAGGCCTTGCAGAAACATCCCAACAAAATATACAAAGCATTTTATCAACTCCAGGACCTTTGCATTAAATACATTTATAACATAAAAAGCATTTCTTGCAAAACAAAATAAAATAGTTAACGCTACTTTAACATTACATAATTTACCAATAAACTAAAGGGACAACTTTACCGCAAAGTTTATCAATTAAGAATAATAACTTTTGTCTTAAGAAACCATAGAAACTTGAGGTATTTCCATGAACCTTAGTGAAGTGGAACACGAGAATAAGCATCAGATGGGTTAACTGAAAATATCCCATCCCTCCCTTTGATTGCATCTCAGGACACAGGAGTACGAAGATATGAAATGGGTAACATTATTCGAGAACAATTTTGGCTCTGAAACCCAGTAACACTGGAATCATGATACCTTTATATTGAAGACCACGGGGACTGAGGCAACATAAAACTAGCCTGCTCTTTAAGCTGATGCTAAGAATGAAATAAAGTGTGTCAATGTCTGAAAGGAGATCTTTTCTATATGTTCAAATTAAGAGGGGAATATTTCTTTACTATAAATGAATGGCGACCGATTGTGCCACAGTTCCGATAGGCACCACTGCCATCTCGGGTCACCCTGGTGCGCGTTGAGGCAGCGGCAGTACGGGAGTCAGCATATGAAGCTACATTTGTGGTGGAAAACAGGGAAGGGTGGGCTGTAGCACCTTAAAAATACCAACCAAACTCAGCTAAGTCCCCTGCCAGGCTACCTCACAAAATTGGGGAATATGCCATGGTAGATAGAATTGATTTTACAAAATAAATCTTGGCAAATAGGTGCATCACATATCTATATTTCACTATTACTGAAAAATTCCATCCACTGCCCTAACTTGAGGAAGTTGAGCTAGAGAAATAGATGGTATTTTCTTTCTCACCAAGTTACAAACATGTCTATCAATCGCCATCTCTGACCTTTCCTTATGTTCAGATTCTTCAGTTCCAAAAATTAATGCATTCAGGACTTGATCATCTTATACAAACAGATAGATGCTCTGAGAATGGCTGACAAATCCTGTATAAAAGATATAATATTCCCAGAACAAACAATAAGCTCTGCATAAGAACAGTCAAAGAGTTTTTTAAACATCTATTTTCCTCTGCATTGGAGTAAACAATATTATATGACAATCATGAGATTTGAATGGACTGCAAATCATGTGACAATTGCGAATAACAAGAAAAAAAACATCTACAGAATATGTCAGTAGTAGCTTTAGATTGACACAGACTGATAGAGAAGACAGTGGGCCAACCCACGCCGTCTAATTGTCTCAATACTATACTAGACACTTGAAGGTTAAAAGGTGTCTGGTTTGAGTTCCAGGTTCATCAGAATAGATGCTCACCAGAACGTCAGGCAGAAGAGCCCTACCCCCCAAACTGTGGTGCCCAACCACAGCAGTGTCCTCTACAGTAAACAGCTTAAACTCGCGGTCCCGGGCGGGGATCCATCTGCCGCCAAGCGAATGCTAGGTAAACTCGCTACCACTGTACTAGCCAGGAAGCTATTAAGTCTATTAAAAGGAAAGAAAACAGGGAAATTTTTCAGCTTTTGGGGTAAGCATCAATGTAAGGAAGCAAACAAGATTTTGGTGAAGTATATGTGAACATCAGGTGAAGTTTGGATAAATAAAAAAAGAGAAAATGCTTAAAATTTACATTAATTTAGGATGGAAATAAATAAAATTAACTTATTCAATTTAAACAAAATTTATATATAGATTTGATACTGTTGATTGAGGCATAAAACATCTGTTCAAGAAGTGTTATTCATTCAGCGCAAAGGAAAATTCCCCAGTGAAAGAGACACTCATATTACACAATAACTGAAATTTTACATTTAATAGAAGACTGGCATGAGAAAATAATTCTTACTAATGAATATTCTTCTATAAAGGTCTCAGGGCTTAATACATTCTACCTCAAGTTAAAAAACATCCATACTTGTTTTAAATATTATAAAAGAGCTGTTTAGTTAAAAGATTCTCCCTCTTCAGGTCATTATACCAATCGAGATAGTCAATGACCCCTTTAATATCAAGATTTTGAACATAGCTGATCAGTGTACACATAAGCCTAAAATGCAAATATGATTGATAAATATATATATAAAAAACTCAAAACATTTAATATGGGTAAGCAATAATTATAATAAGTAAAAAGTAAACTTTTTGTTTCTTTTTTAAATGCTTGAAAAATACATTCGACTTTAATTGGGATTTGAAACTCCATATGAAAGGACATCCAAATAATTGAATCTCTCATAAATGAAGTAGTAGCACTATCAATGCATTACTTGGTGTTGTACAGTATCTTTTTGGACACTAGCTGCCCTTTCATTTTAATCTTCACCTATATATGGGTGATGAATGAACTCCCAGGACCCATTGCTTGAGCCTTATATCCAAAATTCTTGTGGTTCCGTAACCAAAATACAAACCACGCTACTTAATATGGGTATTACTTTCGGCGTAGCTGAAATGACGAGCCATTAGAATTTTAACGAGGGTTTACTAGGGTAGGGAGGGGTAGCTAGCTACCCCTCCCCCCCTCACACCTGTGACTAGCTCACTTTGCTTTTGGTTCGGGTGATGAACAAACGTGTCTGCTCCCACCCTCACTTATTGACAGCCTTGATCTTGTTTTGCTTTTTCTTTTCAGTGTGCTTGGAAGTTGATTTTAGTTTTGAGGCAGATACCAAGGTCTGACATCTGAAAGTATAAACAATATTAGACAAAGGAATTTAAAAAGAAAACAAACTGAATATCAATCTCGCTTCAACCAATTTAAAATCATTAATGAAATACCACCACAAGAGGCTCTGGCACCCTAGCAGTACCAGCTGAACTCGGTTGAGTCCCTTGTCAGGCTGGGAGGAACGTAGAGAGTAGAGGTCCCCTTTTTTGTTTTGTTTCATTTGTTGATGTCGGCTAGCCCCCAAAATTGGGGGAAGTGCCTTGGTATATGTATGTATGTATCACAAGAGGTAGTTATTTAAGCAAGTGTCAAAGTAGTCCTTTCTCTCCTGTTTTGATTGAAATTCTAAAACTTTATTAGGAAATCTTATCTAAAAGTATTTTATAAAGCTTTCTCAATTCCTACTTTTTGCTTTTTATTCAGAATTGATCCAAGCTACCAAAAACTTTTCAAACTCTAATTATTCTTTTTAACCTACTGTAGTTTAATTTATAAAAAAAACTTCTCAGAGTAATTCTAAAAGCAAATAAAACTAGAACTCTGGAAATAACCAATTCACTGAATTATGTAGAAAAATTTTGAGCAGCAGAACTACCAAGCATGGAATATCTATTGATTAAATTATTGATATTTAGGATAATATAAAAACTAGCAACAGACAGAAATTAAACAATTTTGTCATCCATGGAGGTCCGGAAATAGTAAATATATTGACTAAGGTCATTAATGAAAATGAATAAAAATATATCGACACAATCAAATATTTTTGGAGGCACATTTCAAATTCATTTATGGTGAAGGAAAATCTTATCAACGAACTATAGTCAATTTCTTTTAGCGAGGCAGATTTGCACCGACTCGAAGGAACGCCCTTTTAGCTCAGAAAAGTTTCCTGATCGCTGATTGGTTGGACGAGATCATTCTAACCAATCAGTGATCAGGAAACTTTTCCGAGCTAAAAGGGCACCACTGCGAGTCGGTGCAAATCTGCCTCGCTAAAAGAAATGGACTATAGGACAACTGTAATCTCACTCCTCTTTTACTGAACCCTATTATTATCATTACTTGCTAAGCTACAACCCTAGTTGGATAAGCAAGATGGAAATTTATAAGCCCAAGGGCTCCGATAGGGAAAATAGCCCAGAGCGGAAAAGAAATAAGGAAATAAATAAACTACAAGAGTAGTAATTAACAACTAACATAAAATATTTTAAGAACATTATCAACATCAAAATAAATCTTTCATATATAAACTATGAAAACTTATAAAAAAAGGGGGGGAAGAGAAATAGGATAGAATAGTGTGCCCGAGTGTACCCTTAAGCAAGAGAACTCTAACCTAGGATAGTGGAAGGCCTTGGTACAGAGGCTATGGCACTACTCAAGACTATTTCGGAGTGTACTTCTCCTAAGAGAGCAGCTTACCACGGCTAATGAGTCTCTTCTACCCTTACCAAGAGGAGAGTAGCCACTGCACAAATACAGTGCAGTAGTTAACCCATTGAGCAAAGAAGAATAGTTTTAAAAAATTTCTAGAAAGCCTAAAGGCTTAATTACTAGTTCTAATTATTACCAAGATTGAATTTAAAATAAAAAACTTTCCAGATTAAAAATTATAAAAATTAGCTACTGAAGAACAGCGACTTTCAGAAGGTCCTCAAAGACATCTGGTGATACAAACAAATCCAAAATACATACATACATATACCAAGGCACTTCCCCAAATTTTAGGGGGTAGCCAACATCAACAAATGAAACAAAACAAAAAGGGGACCTCTACTCTCTACGTTCCTCCCAGCCTAACCAGGGACTCAACCGAGTTCAGGTGGTACTGCTAGGGTGCCACAGCCCACCCTCCCCCGTTATCCACTACAGATGAAGCTTCATAATGCTGAATCCCCTACTGCTGCTACCTCCGCGGTCATCTAAGGCACCGGAGGAAGCAGCAGGGCCTACCGGAACTGCGTCACAATCGTTCGCCATTCATTCCTATTTCTAGCACGCTCTCTTGCCTCTCTCACAACTATCCTCTAATCCAAAATGAAATCATAAAATCTCAGTTATTGTATCAAAACCTCATAATGAAGTACTGTAATCAAACAATACAGTAAGCAAGACGACATTTGAAGTATGAAATTTGACTATTTGTTGACCTTTGCTGCTGAAAATTGTAGGCACGCAAGTTAACCCTTTTACCCCCAAAAGGACGTACTGGTACGTTTCACAAAACACATCCCTTTACCCCCATGGACGTACCGGTACGTCCTTGCAAAAAAGTGCTATTTACAATTTTTTTTTTTTTTCTTTATAATTTTTTGAGAAATTTCAGGCATTTTCCAAGACCAACCTGACCTCTCTATGACAAAAATTAAGGCTGTTAGAGCAATTTGAAAAATATATACAGTACTGCAAAATGTGCTTGAATAAAAAATAACCAGAGGGGGTTAAGGGATGGAAAGTTCCAAATAGCCTGGGGGTAAAAGGGTTAAGAAGATGGTTGGAAAAGATGAGTAACTGACAGCGAAATCTAAGATTGACCTCTCCCGATGGCCACCTTGCCGAAACAACCTTATTCTGCACATTGGTTGAGTGAACCATCACCTTGCTATCTACAAGCGAGCGGATATTCCAATCTTCTGGTCTCCAAAGCCACATGACCCTGGACAAGTTTGGGAAAGAAATGATGAGGGTGTTTGGAGCCAGTGTGGTCATGCGGGCCAGTACTTCCCCCTGACCTGATAGATAAGTTGAGAAAACTACAGATATGGAACAGTGTGATGAGGACATTGATAAAGGACAGCATAGTCAGGATGGTGATTATGAGAAACATTGCAGTGATTATGATTATATCAAAATGTGAACAGTTTTGGGAGTCATTATGAAGCTTCAATTATAATCAGTTGTGAGTCTGTGCATTATATTAACCCTTTTACCCACAGGCTCTTTGGAAATTTCCAACCCTTAACCCCCAAGGGGTTATTTTTTCCCCAGCACATTTTGCAATATATTTCTTTTAAATTGCTCTAATAGCCTTAATTTTTGTCATAGAGAGGTCAGCTTGGTCTCATTCTCTTGGAAAATGCCTGAATTTTCTCAAAAAATTATCAAAAATATGAAAAAAAAAAATTTTATAGCATTTTTCTGCAAGGACGTACCGGTACGTCCATGGGGGTAAAGGGATGAGTTTTGTGAAACGTACCAGTACGTCCTTTGGGGGTAAAAGGGTTAACTTGTATCACTGGGATCTGCATGTAATATATATTCACATCAATTAGTTACTGGAATGATTGGAAGATAAAGTACCAAAGGAATGTTACTTGACTTTATTCCAGGAATCTTTGGAATATGTAAAGCCTTTTTATCATTACAAAAATACTTGTTTGGCATCTGCAAAAGACTGGAAAATGGCTGTCTGCTAAAGAAGGTGAAGAATGCAAGAGTTGATGGGAGAAGTAAAAGAGGAAGGCCAAGGTTTGGGTGGATGGATGGTGTGAAGAAAGCTCTGGGTGATAGGATAGATGTGAGAGAGGCAAGAGAGCGTGCTAGAAATAGGAATGAATGGCGAGCGATTGTGACGCAGTTCCGGTAGGCCCTGCTGTTTCCTCCGGTGCCTTAGATGACCGCGGAGGTAGCAGCAGTAGGGGAGTCAGCATTATGAAGCTTCATCTGTGGTGGATAACGGGGGAGGGTGGGCTGTGGCACCCTAGCAGTACCAGCTGAACTCAGCTGAGTCCCTGGTTAGGCTGGGAGGAACGTAGAGAGTAGAGGTCCCCTTTTTGTTTTGTTTCGCTGTTGATGTCGGCTGCCCCCCAAAATTGGGGGAAGTGCCTTTGGTATGTGTATGTATGTATGCCAAAGACTGTCCTCTTTTCTTATGAGCCCAAAAAGCAGTTTGTCTTGGATTGTGATTAATTCAACCAATACTTTCATATTTTAAAATAATGAATCTGCATCTCCTGTCAAATCTAAGAGAAGCTGAAAGAAAATATGCAACTTGCTGCCTTCGTTTTCAAAAATATCATTCAGAGGAAGACTTGAAGCAGCTTTAACTAAGGTAAAGTATTAACCCTTTTACCCCCAAAGGACGTACTGGTACGTTTCACAAAACCCATCCCTTTACCCACATGGACGTACCGGTACGTCCTTGCAAAAATAATGCTATAAATTTTTTTTTCATATTTTTGATAATTTTTTTAGAAAATTCAGGCATTTTCCAAGAGAATGAGACCAACCTGACCTCCCTATGACAAAATTTTAAGGCTGTGAGAGCAACTTAAAAAAAATATACTGCAAAATGTGCTGGGTAAAAAATAACCCCTTGGGGGTTAAGGGTTGGAAATTTCCAAAGAGCCTGGGGGGTTAAAAATACTGGAGGTTTTCAAAGACAGTAAGACCTCTATTTTTTTTTTTTCTATTTTTCTTAGGATGCAAAAGTTATGGGTAGGGACAATAGAAAGGACCTTTTCATATAGAAAGAAATTAATCACAAGTGCAAATTAGGAATCATTGGAAAGGTTATTGCCTGTACAATCACAAGAACTTTAATTATTCAACTAGGGTATCGACGACATCGAGTCAGAGGCCCAAGGGTAAAACATTAGCCCATTTTTCATTATCTATAACTAACCGTATTAGTTTCAAGTTTGCAGGGAAGAAACTGTACATATATGGGCTGTTTTTGAAACTACAGGTACCATGAATCATCAAACGTGTATATCATTAGCTGTAAATATACAGTAAATAAAAATATTGGAAAAGACATTTTTTAATGAGTTTATTGTGAAATTGCAATTTGACACAAGAAAAGAGGACAGTCTTTTGCATATGCCAAACAAGAATTCTTTCTCTCTTGTTTTGATTTTAATTATACAAATGTTATTCTTAAAGTCATATTTCATCTAAAATAGTTTAGAAAGGCTGACCCAATTCAAATTATCTGCTCTCCATTCAAAATTTATCACTGATAACTTCAACCAAAACAAATTCATTTGTAATTACTATAAAAATCTTTAATCTTTACATTTAAATAAAAATTCTCCAGCAGAGGAAGTCTTTGAGTACAAAAGAAAACGACAGCAAGTAAATTATCAACTCACTCTGGATTATGTATAAACATTTTAAGAAGCTTGAACTACCAAACAAACTATCTATTAATGAATACAAATAAAAATCTTGAGACATATGATGCTTTTAATAACGTTCTTCCACTACTGACCATTCTTTAACAACAATAAAAATGACAGATTTGAAAGTAATTTGTATATTTCTTAACACAAACCTTGAGTTCTTTATATAAATTTGGCCTGCCATCACCTATCCCCCTCATATTCCTGTCTTCAATCAAAAGTGATGAGACAACACTGGTGTGTCTGTATGTGTGTGTGTGTGAGAGAGGTAGCCGGCTACCTCCCCTACCTGCCGCTAAGTAGCAGCGGGGGAGTTACCCCTCTCTAAACGTCTTATGTCTAGTCTTCCAGTTTCGCTAGAAGTATATCCCTAATAAAGAACGAAAGGGTTTGCATTTAGCGTCGGAACAAAGATGATTTGATCCTACCCTCAACACAATAGCTTATACAGTACAGTAAATCAAAGTAACCTATAAGGTTACTTGTTTTCCTGCCCAATAACACATTTCAATTTGTGAGAAAAAACCACTTTCCAGATAATCAAAAACTAAAAGCAACTTACTTATAAAGGATTTCCATCCAGTACAAACAGATGTGATGTTATACGAGTTCCCAAGGGAACTTTAAAGAAAGGGTCGGTGAGAGTCACGAGACGCATACTTTTCTCGACAAGTCTTGATAGCGTGCTGGGGCAGCCAGGAGAGAAAAGATCCGGCTATTTCCATCGTATCAGCGTCATGATTAAAAGCCACTCTCATCTTGGGGGGGACAGCAACCTTACCTGGAATATTGCTCAATTAAAATAAATCATCATAAAAAAAGCCCTTTCCCTAATAGTGTCACTTGAAAAATGCTAAAATTTTTATCCAACTTCAGAGAAATTCATTGCTTGGCACCAAGACTTCATTCAAAATTTACATAGTACATAAAATATATAAATAATTCCATTATGTTATAAATTAAGCAATAGGCTATCATGCTGTTATCCATTCACAAAATATTTGTACGACCTTAGTGACTATTTGTAACAAAAACGACATAGCTTCAGTCGGGATAGAGCTACAGGCTTCAACCTATACACAGTACTGAACAGCTTTGAGATGAAAACACAGTTGTCAAAACATAGCTTATGTTTTCGTTTATCACACTCCTATACTTATATTTTCTTGTTATGCTACGTATAATGCCATTATACCATTATCAGAGATGAGTATGTACTGTATTTTTTAATTTCAAGAATAAAATTGTTTATTTTCAATTTTTCATCATAACTGCTTGTTGCAGAGCTCGTCGCAAGGTCACATCGTCATAACATTTCAAATTTGAAAGTAATGTGTATTTTTTATAACGACACAAAGATTTAGCTATTTATACGGGGATATTACTTTATGCAAAGCTGAAAGAAAACGGATTTTGAAGTAGGAAAAATCTATTTCTGGGTGAGATAGCCATGTCGTCCTGATGGAAGATCTTTCCGGCAGCTTCCTACTGTATAACATTTCTGCGATTGATATTACAAGAGAATAACCGTCAGGTATCATAGGGTTCTAACCCGCGGTACGACTATCCTAAGACATCGTGTGTAATCAGGGACATATCCGTAGATAACCATAGATACCGTACCCCTAATAGACTTAACCCAGTTTAGGAATCTAAGAATGATAGGTGGGGAGACTTTTAACGAGGGTTAAGCACCCATCCGCTAATTAGCGGAGTTGGGGTGTGGGAGTAGTAGCTACCCCGCTCACTCACACACCTGAGCTATTAACCTACTTTGCTAGGAAGTAGGACTTTAAGAGGGACAGGTACTGGCGGGCAAATTTATATAAATAGCTACAGGTTTGTGTCGTTAGGAAAAACACAAATTACTTCCAAATTTGTCATTTGTTGCTTCACAAAATACAAACCAAAGCTATTTATATGGGATGACTTACCCTTGAGAAAGGTGGAAGTCTGTGCCAATTGGCTTTTTGGCTTTGAGTAGGGGTTTTCCCCTTTATGTGTTCTGCCCATAATTGGCAGAAACCCTACACCTCGCTAAACCCGTGCTATGCATGGTCAGCGGCCTACACATGCTGCGTGCTCGTGATACTAGCAATGTGACTGTCTAGCTAAGAGTTCTTGTGAGCCATAGGTATTTTCAGATGTTACAAAGACATTACCTAATACCCCATCGTTAGGGTATGGGGACGCAACAAGTATTGAAGCAATACTAGGTTACACAAGAGGAAATGGTTTACCTGCAGATAGTTGAGGTCAGCTTTGCAGAGGATCCTGGGTGCTGATTCCTCAAGAGAGGGAAAGATGAAGAAAAGAAAGAGCCAGCCATTCTTGAACAATCACCCCAGACTACTCCAGGATAACTTATGCCCTCAACCCTCTGCTACTTGTCCATCAAGGAGCTTGAGGTGTTAAACAACTTGTTGGGCAGCCACCACAGGACCAATGGAAAGTTTCTATGTTCCCATGGGTTAAGTTTTGCAGGTAGTGGGCAGTGAAGGTCGTCTGATGCTTCCACATGCCCGCTTCTAGTACCTATAACCACAGAGTAGTTTCGTTTGAACGAAAGGGATGTTGCAATGCACCTGACGTCATGAGCTCTGGGTCGATGTGTTGGAAGAGGATAGGGATTCAGGGCCTTACGAATCCAAGCACAGATGGTGTTCTTCGTGATCCTCCTCTTGACATTCCTTGTGCTGACGAAGAGTGCTGACACTTGGGGTCGAACTGCAGATGTATTTTTGAAGTAATACCTCAAACTTCTTACTGGGCATAGTAAGAGTTGATCTGTGTCATCGTTTACGGTAGGGAGACTCTCAATCCGGAAGGAATCAAATCTAGGATCTGCTACCCCTGGATTTTGAGTCTTTGCAATGAACTCCGGGATGAAGCTAAGGATTACCTCTCCCCATCCCCTTGAATGTGTGATGTCTTAAGAAAGACCATGAAGTTCACTAACTCTTATGGCCAAAGCCAAAGCAAGTAGGAACACCATCTTCAGAGTGAGGTGGCGATCTGTTACCTGACGTAATGGATTGTAGGGGACACCCTTCAGAGACTGAAGGACCCAAACCACATTCCAAGGAGGAATTCTAACTTCCGTCTGGGACAGTAAACTCATAAATTCTATGAGGAGAGAAAGTTCCAACAAAGAAGAAATATCTAGACCTTTCGGCTTAAATACTAGACTCAAGGCTGAGTGGTAACCTTTTACTGTTGAAACTGAGAGGAGCTTTTCCCCCCGAAGGTGTACAAGGAACTCTGCTATCGTTAGAATAGTAGCATTGAGGGGAGAGATACCCCTTCCACGACACCAACCATAGAAGACAGTCCACTTAGCTTGGTAGACCGAAGCTGATGAGTGTCGAAGGTGTCCAGCCATCAGGTTCGCAACTTGTTGCGAAAATCCTCTCAGAGTGAGGAGGTTCTGGATAGTCTCCAGGCATCAAGTCGTAGCAAAGCTACGGCATTGTGGAAGATGTTCCCATGGGGCTGCTTGAGTAGATCATGTCGTGGAGGGAGTTCTCTTGGGAGCTTTGTTAGGAGCTGCAGAAGGTCCAGGAGCCATTCTGCGTGATGCAATAGCGGAGCTATGAGGGTTATCGAGAGATTGGTGGATGCTCTGGTCTTGTTGAGAACTCTTCTCACCAGACAAAATGGGGGAAAATGCGTAAACGTCGATGTTGTCCCACCGTTGTTGGAAAGCATCTTGCCAGAGAGCCTAGGGATTTGGGACCGGGTAGCAGTAAAGCGGGAGCCTGAAATTCGGGGATGTTGCGAACAAGTCCATAGTCGGGGAACCCCACAAAGTCAGGACTTTGTTAGCTGCTAGATGATTTAAAGACCACTCGGAGCCCAATATCTGAGTCGCTATGCTCAGGTTGTCTGCGGGCACATTCCTTTTGCCTGGAATGAACCATGCTGATAGGGTCACCGAGTTGTCTTCTGCCCATCTCAGAATCTCTAATGCTAGATGGGATGGTAGCTGCAAAAACGTACCGGCTTGTTTGTTGATGTAAGCCACTACCGTGGTGTTGTCGCTCATCAACACCACCGAGTGGCCTGCCAGGAACTGCTGGAACTGTTGGAGGGTTAAGAAGGCTTCCTTCATCTCTAAGAGATTTATGTGCTGGTACTTTTTGGACTCTGACCATAGGCCTGAGGCTGTGTGGTGCAGCATGTTGGCCCCCACCCTTATTTTGATGCATCTGAAAAGAGCATCAAGTCTGAGGGGAGGACGAGAAGGTTGACACCTCTAAGGAGTCTCATTATGCACTCACCATCTGAGGTCTGTCTGCTCTTCTAGTCCTACAGGAACTCGAATGTCCGGGGAATCGTTGGACTGATTCCAGCTGAACTTTGGCCTCCATTGGAGAGATCAGATACTGAGACAGCCATTCGGAACTAGATAAACCAAGGCTGCTATGAGCCCTAGGAGACATAACCACCTCTGGGCTGGGAGTTCTTCTCGTCTGAGGAATGGTCTCTCTACCTTCGTCAGCCTCACTACCCTGTCGTCTGATGGGAAGACTTTTTGTTGATCAGTGTCGATGATTATATCTAAGTATACCAGTCGTTGAAAAGGAAGCAGTGACGACTTCTTGAGATTTACCATGATTCCCGGATCTTATCAAAACTCCAGAAGTTTGTCTCGGAGATGAAGAAGGGTTTCCCGAGTCTGCTAGAATCAGCCAGTTGTCCAGATATCTCAGGAAATGGAAGCCGATTCTGTGAGCTCAGGATGACACTAGGGTGAATATTCTTGTGAAGACCCGAGGTGCTGTGGAAAGACCGAAGCACAGCACCTTGAACTGGTATTTCTTGTTGTCTAGAATGATCCTTAAATAGTTCCTTGAAGACGGGTGGATTGAGATCTGGAAGTATGCGTCTTTTAGGTCCAGTTTGCACATGAAGTCCTGTGGTCTTACCGCTTGTCTGACTGTGTCTGCTGTCTCCATGCTGAACGGAGTTTGTTTGACAAATTATTCAGAGCTGAGGTGTTGATAACCCCTTTTCACAAGAAAGAGTCGACTGAAGAAGCCTGGGGAGTTGTCGAGGACCTCCTGGAGAGCACCCTTCTTCAATAAGGTCTGGACTTAGGCCCGGAGAGCTAGCTCTTTTGCAGATCCCTTCGCATAGAAGTTTGATGGAACTGGATCCTTGGTCAGTGGAGGGAGAGATTGAGTGAATGTGACGCAATACCCTGAATGAATCACGGAGACTGTCCAGGGTTTGACCTTAAGCTGCAGTCACCTCTGCCAGCAGCAATGCAGGCAGCCACTACTGGTGGACAAGTGGGAGGATGGCCCATCCCAGCGGGTGCAGTCTCGGCCGCCTTTTCTAGAACTCTTACCTCCACATGAGGACTTGGAACCTTTTCACTCTTTGGCTGGGAAAGGCTTCTACACCTTGTTGTCGTCGTAGCTGCTATCCTATTCGTTTATTCGTTAGCGGTTTTAGCTGTTGCTCTTGTTTCTTCTACAGAGGAAGTGGTCTATAGGACGAGATATCCGAGCCCTATGGAGGAGAGCATCCTGCTTGAACTTTCTTCACCTCTCCGAAGCCCGGTCAATGTTTTCCGGCCTGAGCAGAGTAACCATTCAGAGTAGAGTTTCTCAGTCTCGATACTTCATTCTGGGGGAGCTGACGGCGGAATCTTTTTTTTTATTGAGTCCCTTCGCCAAGGATCGTATTTGCCCAAAAGTTTACAACTTGGTGGGAAAGGAACTCAATGGTTCGATTTCCTGATAATAGAAAGGTCTACATCGGCTTCCTCGAGGACATCTTGGACCAGTCCTCGGTCCTTATGAGGTGTACCACTGATCCTAACCAGAAGTCCAGCCACGAAGTAGCCTGCATGGCGTACTTCGCTACTTTCTCCTGGTTAAGAATCTTCAATGCCGAGAACGAGACTTGAAGTCCTGATAGTCTCTCAAGGGAGATCCCTCTGGTAAGGGCCTCTATGGAGTGATCAAGAGGCCGGGGAGGAAGGGGCTTGTAGGAGACCTCGTGATACTTCCTCTGCTGCACAAAAGGCGGCGGAAGAAGTTTAGAGGAGGAGCCTACCCGGAGGGAGCTGGAGGAGCAGGTGGTCTATAAGAATGCCTTCCGATAGGCACTTATCAGACTCTTAGACCAGGGCAAGGCTGCACTGGTCTTGGGGGGCTTCTGGGTGCCGCAGATACGGTCGAGGGCCATGTCTTTGCTTTCCTGAGGGGGTAACCGCTGGATAAGATAACCCATTAATGATCCTCATGCAGGCCAAGATCTGCTAGAAGGCGTACTCTAACTCCTCCTGCTCTGCCTCCGATAGCTTTGGACTAGCAGGTCTTGGGAGATGGTCGTCATCGTCGTTAAGTCATCTACCCACTAGATCTCCTCTCGAGGTGAGTCGACGTCGTCCCTCGAACAATGCTGACGACCCTGCAGGGTTTGGAGAACATCATTTGCATCCTTCTCGCAAAGGTCTTGAAGTCCTTGCCAAAGACTCGATGACAGTCTTGGCATCCTACGACCCCTTACTGAGCAGAAAGAATTCCTCCAGGAGTGAAGGTCTTGCATGCTCTTTCATATGTCCCTCACTTGCTGAGGGAGCGACGTCCTCCTGTAAAGGTCTGGATACCGGTAGCTGCTTCAAGGGAACCACCTTGATAAGGAAGGGGCAGGGAGACCCAGCCAAAGAATCCTCTCCGAGAGAGGGAGAATCTTGGTTCGGGAGATGCTGGGGGCGCCTACCCCCGGAGGAGTGGGGATGACGATGCTCAGTCTCCGCCTGAATATCCGTACAGGAGTCAGTTTGATCCGAGAGGAATCCTGCGGTTTAGCTATTACTCATCTCCACTTAAGAGAGATGGAAGATGATGAGGGCACCTGAGGAGAGGGGAACGTAGAATTACGTCTAGGGTCAGCCGGAGATGAAGACGACTTCTCCAAAGGAATCCTTGGCCTACTGGTGGACTGTAGAGGTGAGACACCTTCCACAAATTCCTGGTGAACTGCTTTGACCAGGGCATTGAACCAAGGTTCCTCGCCCACTGAGGAGCTGGCCGACAGATCCCCTGAGAGGATCGAAGCTGATGGTCTCTGAAAAGATGGAATCGGGTTCCTGCCTGGATCGACTGATGACTGGAGAGGCAAGCGGTGCGAAGAGGCGGATGGCTGCAACCTAGATGGTTCCCACTTAAGGGTGAACAGAACTGGGCAGCTTACCTGTCTAGGCTCCTTAAAGGCTGGTTCCTTCTGAAGGAGAAGAGATCGTAGGAAGTGGTCCTTCCGGCATGATGTCCTGGACACTTTGGCTGGGGAGCTGTGTTCTCGAGTCTAGAGTTGGAGAACGGCGATCTAAGCCTGACAACCAGGGCTTATGAGCTGATGAAAGAGAGGGAGAACCCCTACGAGGAGCTGGAAAATGGCGGGTTGGCGAGTGCCGATGACAGGACGAGCAATGGGAAGTTCAAAGAGGAGAGCGTCAGGAAAACTGCTTTCAATCTGGAGGAGATCGCCTACAGCCAGGCGAATGAAGAACGGCCGGCAAACGTCTAGGTACTGAGGAACGACGAGCCACAGGAGAACTAAGAACAGCTGGCAAACGACGCGCCACTGGCAATTGATGAGCAGCTGGAGAACGACGAGAAACTGTCAAACGTCTTGTAGTTGGTGATCAGCGAGTCATTGGCGAACAATGAGCTGTTGGAAAATGACGAGTAGCTGTAGGACTACAAACAGTTGACGAACAGCAGACTGCAGATGATCAACGAGCGATCGGAAAGTCTGGAGAATCTATGGCAGCTGACAAACCATGAACTACTGTCAAGTGACGAGAAACTCGAGAGTGCCGATGGACAGGCGAACGCCTTGGGGCTGACGAACGCCTTGGGGCTGACGAACGGCGAGGGTTGAGAACCAGAAGGCTGTCGGCGAGTCTGATGAGATTCCTCACGAGGTGAAGAGTGACGATCTCTGGAAGAGGTCTGCGGTTGAGGTGACGAGTGACGAGGAGTGGGCGAGCGTCAAGGACGAACACGCACTCTAGGAGCTCGTTGAGGGTGGCAAAGATCTTCCGAAGGGGAGGAATGCTAAGCAAGAACAGGAAGATGTCTAGAAGACATTTGGATCTGGGACTCTAGGGGGGGATCTCACTCTAGGTGAGAGCGATGCCCACCCACAAAAGGGACCTGCCTTGAACTTTGCTCTACCCCAGATGGAAGAGTTGGCTCAGCAAGGGGGGAGGGAGCAGTCTTTGGCAATGGCGGTAGCAGCGGAAAAAGAGGAAGGACGGACCTCGTCAGCGGACACGGCAGACAAAACCTCAGGATCTTGTAAGCTCACACTCAGCAACAATAAGGGATCCACCTCTGAGGAAGTGTGATCGTTTCTGCTTCGAACCGAGTTGAAGTTCAAAAAACACGTTTATCTTCGGGAGCCGGTCAAATCCAGAGATGACCACACCTGGAAAACATCAGAGAAAGAGTACTGCAAGTCTTACTTCAAGGGAGGAGAGGGGCTGCTTCACTTGAGGGAAGTAGCACCATCCCTCGAGACCAGAGGTTGACCTGGAGTTAATTGGAAACCGAACGAACAGGAGCTTTGGAAAGAGGTTGGGTGATCAAAGTCCTAGATTTCTTCAACTTTGAGGAAGACCCCGAAAGGTGAAGAATCCCTTTTGGACTTCTTATGTCGGGTCCCATACTTCTCCCACAGAGAGGCAGACCACTTTCGGCATTCAAGGCAGGTTGTGTCCTAGTCACAACGCCACCCACAGCAGGCAGGACATAGGATGCGCATGACATGAACGTCCCGCAGAAGCAGCCCTCAGGTCATGAACGGCCAAGGAGAGAGCACCTGATGGAAAAGACCCTGCCTAGTGTGGGCTTGACCAAGGATGGAACAGCCTGTGGATGGTCGGTCGGTGAAGGGGAAGCTACCTGCCCTTCCTCTTTGCAAGGGCGAGCGTTAGCAAGGTGAAGGCAGGTAAGATGCGCTGGCTTGCGTACCTCTTCCAGTTCGTCCTGCTGGGAGCGTGTACTCACGAGGTGAGAGCTGGAAAAGCGAACCTTTCTCAGTTCTTTACAGGTAATTGCTACCTGTGTGCACTTGTGAGGAGTGTGTCCTCAGTGAATGGGTATGCAACACCGCTCAAGATTTCTTTCCGAAACTATAGTCTGTGTTCATGCCCGAGTAGGATGGACCAGGGTATTTTTGTACCTGTCTCTCGCAGCAGCCTGGGTAGCGTTATGCGCTCCTACAGGAGGCGGTATTCGTTCATAAAAGGCTATCAAGACTATGGGAGAAAGGATGTACCAGCGCCTTACCCTTGAGGAAAAATCCACCCGCCCTCAGATCATTGGAAAATCGGAAGAGCTCTGGACTACCTGGTCAACAATAAAGGCTAGCAAGTTCTATTGAGTGGAACAAGCGACCTTGACCCTCAAGCGAAAAGTCAATTCTCGGTTCCTCCCAAGGGGTCTAGAGATTACGTAGCGAGTAACATCCCAAGTTGATGTCAAGACGTGCAAACAGTTGCACACTCAGCTATGAAAGGGAAGGGAGAAGATGTCACCAATCCAATGGGAGTTGGCTGCGTAAGTGTGCTACAAATCAGTATTCCTTAGAGGATGATATTATTACAGTGAATCTCCTTAGCCATCGCTTTCAGGAAAGGGACCAGTCGGTAACGACCGATCGCACACAACTACTTCCGAAAGGTAAAATTGAGACGTATTTTTAATCGATCGTTGGACAGGTAATGTATGCATAAATTCATCTACAAACCAGTAACACAGACCAGGGACACGGACAAACATACGGGAGTAACCCGGATTATTAGTTGTGTCCAGAACTCGGTTGGAGAATGTTGATAAACATTCGTAACTGAGACCTCTTCCTTCCTACGAATGACAAAAACGGTTGTATTTCTTCGTCTCCGATCAGCAAAACTGGTATAAGTTTCGGATGTCCCCTCCAGGAAACAGATTCCCTTATACGGTATGAAGTTTTTGGCCTCCGTACTTTTTAAAAATTAAGACCCTGAACGGAAGTTAGGAAGTAACTGGCTGGGATGAAGGTAGACCGCATATCCAGTATGTCTGGTTACGAGAATGAAGAAGAGTAATGCATAACCTGGTTTCCCACAAGGAATATAGCCATCAACAATAATGATTTATTAGAACGGAGTTCTAATTGTAAGATGGCCTATAGTCCTTGTCGGCAGAAAGATCGCTTGCACGCATGCGCGACGCATGAGTAACCTCTTGGCCTCCAGGTAAACATTTGAGAGTCTGAGCCCGCTTGCGGGAATATAGTATATGCGAGAAATCACAACATTATTGCCCGAGGAATTTGCTCATCGACTGGCTGTAGTACTTTTTAAGATGTGAGTGCATGCGCCAACAAAAACAAAACGTACAACTGGTGTAGCGATCATACCTCCATCGGTTTGCCAGACCGACAAATCGCAACATTATTGCCCAAGGAATTTGGTCATCGACTGGCTGTGGTACTTTTTAAGATGTGAGCGCATGCACCAACAAAAACAAAACATACAGCTGGTGTAGCGATCATACCTCCATCAGTTTGCCAGACCGCCTTGTAGGCGCGGCTTGCTAACGTTCGTAAACATAATGAAAAGCTGACAAAGTTTGTCCGGCTGCCTTGTGGGCGGGGTTTGTTATCGTTCGTAAATGTAAGCAGATGCTACTACTATTCCATTGGGATTAAAGGCTTGAAATAATAACCTTGTAAGGGTATAGAGTACATCACAAGTCCGTTGTGCGATTGCTCCGAAAAGCTCTCTATTCCGTCAAGCAAAAAAGCCCAAGAAAATAACCCAGAAGGATTATGTTTCAAGACTCAGTGCCTAACGAGAAGTCGTCGTGTCTAGGGGCACACTGACACATGCAGCTGCCTCCAGCCATTGGTAGTAAAAGGTATTTGTTGCAATAACCTTGAGGTTTTATTTTGGTGAGAATGCATGCGACACCAGAGTTCGTTTCAGCCTTTTATACAGTTTCAACAAAGACCTGTAGTTGTGTAAAACTTCTCCTCAGGGAAGAAAGTTACCCATGAAGATGCAGTCTCGCATGAAGGGTTTGTTGTCCCAGAACGCAAAGAACACAAACACTAGGCAGATTCGTATAGGCTTGCTAGCAAACATGGCGAGAATCAGTGAACGGTGGCAATTG
Organism: Palaemon carinicauda; assembly: GCF_036898095.1. NCBI lineage: Eukaryota > Metazoa > Arthropoda > Malacostraca > Decapoda > Palaemonidae > Palaemon > Palaemon carinicauda. The sequence goes on from NW_027171893.1 coordinate 75,713, forward strand.
TCCGCCAACGCTTGCAAGCGCTCGTGAACGGCATCCGATGCTAGCAAACGCTGGTGAACATTCACAAAAAACTGGTAAGCACTCGCAAACGCCAGCAAGAATTAGTGAATGAGAATTTGAAAAATGTCAGCATTGAATCTTACCTTCACTGCTAAAGCCAGTAGTGTACACTACTGTAGCGCTGGTGAGGAGGGTTTCACAAACCTGCCATGGTTAATAAGGCGAGACGAGGGTCTCACAAGCTGCCATGGGTACTCAGGTAAGGTGAGGGTCTCCCAAATTTACCGTGGGTACTGAGACGAGATGGGGATCTCGCACGAGGCGATAGGCTCGCAAACTGCCATGGGAACTAAGGCGAGGCAAGGTCATGCAAACCCTCGTCTTGTGTACTAAGGCGCTGAGGTTCGTATAGACTTGCCAGCGAACGGAGGCAAGAGATCGGGAACGCCATCTGATACTAGCGAACGTAACTCCACATACCCCAACGCCACTAACGGACTCACAAACGGCCTTTCTACCACTCTTCCATTTGCCACTCTTACCCATGTATACTTGTTTTGATCTTCCTTTTTGAAAAAGCTAGAACTTATCATCACCATCTCTTGCTCAACACATATCTACCAGTCTCTCACCACTCTCATTTTCACCTGGTACGCCATACTTCCCAATGACATACTAACATTTATTCAATCACTTTCTAAAAAAAAAAAATCCTACCTCACAAAATCTTGAATTTTTGGAGAAAAATTACTAATACTTTTTTAATAATGACTGATTTTTGCCATTCAAACAGGGAAAGATAGGGAATCTTAAAGCCTATAATCTGCATATTCACTTTATAAAAAAAATCAAATACTTCCATATTAAAAATGGCCTCCTTTTACGATGAAGAGAATATTTTCTATGTACAACTTTTAGCATATTAAAGTCACTGAAAGTAGTAGTTTGAAGTAACCCCAAGAAAACATAGTTTCAAAGCGGCAGAGTCGCACCCTTTAAGTTTGCCAATTCCTAAATCATAATACACAATCATAACCCTTTTACCCCAAAGGACGTACTGGTACGTGTCACAAAACCCATCCCTTTACCCCCATGGACGTACCGGTACGTCCTTACAAAAAAATGCTATAAAAAAATTTTGATAATTTTTTGAGAAAATTCAGGCATTTTCCAAGAGAATAAGACCAACCTGACCTCTCTATGACAAAAATTAAGGCTGTTAGAGCAATTTAAAAAAAAATATACTGCAAAATGTGCTGGGAAAAAAATAACCCCTTGGGGGTTAAGGGTTGGAAATTTCCAAATAGCCTAGGGGTTAAAGGGTTAAGGAGGTAAACAAAGTGCCGACCTATCAAGCGCGAGTGCAATAAGACTGTACGGTAGTGTTCCAACTGCCAGATTGCCTCAATACTGTACTAGAGGCATAAAGATTTTAAAGGCCACTCATGAATGGCAGAGGCAAGGGACAGTGACATTGCTCTATCGAGCATGACAATGCCATAAAGACTGTCCATAGTACATATGATCAGTGCCCAAGCTCCCTCTCCATCTAAGCTAGGACCAAGGAGGGCAAGGCAATGGCTGCTGATGACTCAGCAGATAGACCTATTGGCTCCCCCAAAACCCCTCATCCTTAGCTCACAAGGATGGCGAGGTTGCAGCGACCAGAGGAACTAAAGAGTCTGAGCGGAACTCGAACCCCAGTCTGGCAATCACCAGGCCACCACAACCCTCAAAGGAAAGAAAACAGGAAATTTATATTTTTAGAGTAAATGTCAACATAAGGAAAGCTTTGAAGAGAAGCTATATGAACATCAGGGGGGTTCACGGAAATATCTGCAGGGCAAAATGCATTCTCTATACACAGTGCACTTCTAAATATTACTATATGCATCTTCATGCTCTAAATGTTCAAGATTTAGGTACCCACACAACGATGGTGAATAAGGCACAGTAAGTCCCCTATGAGATACATTACAAGAGTGGGTGGTTTTCTACTTGAGAAGGTTTTAAATCCAAGATGATTAACTTAGGCCTCCAGCTCATGACCCCCAAAACCCATAAATTCCATTGTTTTCAGTCAGCTGATCTTGCTAACGAGAGCTGACCTACAAGTTTATAAAAATTCCAACAGATATTTCCTCATAACGAAATACTTTTAAAAGAAGTCCAATTATTTTGTTTCATTCTACACTTATTCAATTTCTTTTTTATTCATTGCACACATATTTATACTTTTTCAGTTCTTCATTTGATTTTATGTCTAGTTATGTTACATTATGTAATACAATAGTGAAGGAGAACTGAAGAACATAATTTTAAGAAATTTATCCATTTTATTGGGCTTCTAAGATGGACCCATTCAATCACCTACCAAGGTATGACAAAACTTATTTCTACAAACCGAACAATGCTCTCCTGATGAGGTTCATCATCACGAACGACCGCCGCCCCACCAACAATCTAATTGTCGCCAATCTTTTCCCAATGACGACAGCCCCCGCCAGACCTTCTTAAGTCACTTGATATACTACATCTGTTGATCTATCGATTGTCTGTAAAGATAGAATTCAAGTTTTAACTCCTTTCATAATTGAATGCTTAAACGCAGCATTTGCAAAAGTAAAAAAATAACCTAGAGATTAAGGAACAAGTTTAAAATAACAGTACACTACTGTACAACACAAACAGTCTACACACCTTATTTTAAAACTTATTTAAGTAAACATACATCCTAGAGTATTGAACAAGAGATCTGGCTTCAACAAATATTTGAGATATGTATTGAAGAAAACAAAAGGATTAAACAAAGTCAGAGGTAAACAAATTTGTTAACATTTTCTAGGGTTAAAGAGCTGTGCGGTCTTTTAAGGACTTTCCTGTTAAAGAGCTACAGCATCTCAGTAGCTGAGCGTCGTCTGCTACGAGTGCCATCATGTCCTGTTAAAAGACTAGAACAGGGAATCCAATGATACCTGATTACCTGTGTATAGGGGAGACCTACAAGTTCAGGCTCATTTGTATATGCTACGGCATCTCGGTAGCCGAGCGTCGTCTGCTACGAGTGCCATCATGTCCTGTTAAAGACTAGAACAGGGAATCCAATGATACCTGATTACCTGTGTATAGGGCAGACCTGCAAGTTCAGGCTCATTTGTATTTGCTACGGCATCTCAGTAGCTGAGCGTCGTCTGCTACGAGTGCCATCGTGTCCGGCATCCTAGAAAGGAACCGCCGTCTCGGTTACCACCGGTGTACCTGTCACAACGTACCCTCTACAACCATTCACAATCATAGGTATACAAATATTCACCCTTCTACACGAGGCTAGGGAGGATAGAGGATTTTGGAGACCAACCATTAATACATTTTTGTGCTTGAAACGCTGCGAGGTCTCCAAGAACTTCGTACTAGAATATTAATAACTGTAGACTCACGCCCATTGCAGGACAACGTCTGCAACCAAGCACCTCCCCAAAAATAATTTTCTCCTCCATCAAAACTACTAAGGACGCAATAGAAATTCACCAACCTGTACAATTCTCCCCAAGGTTAAAGCTTTATTCCCAGGTAGGCATGTTTTCAAGTACACCATCTCTGTGAAGAGTGCCTTTGGAACTACGTCAACTTCACCCTGAAAAGCATTAATTACATTAATCATAAACTTATGAAGACCTGCAGTAATTTCTACGTCTGGGAAAACTTTCATGAAAAAATTACTGATGAAGACCTATACCAGATAAGAATTAATTTCATGTCTAACACAATCCATGTAAAAACAGACACAAAACCAATAAAGGTGGTTTTAAGCTTTCAGGCATAAAAACTAATGCTTCATTTGTACTATCAAAAATCCAGTGCACTACTGTACTTCCTATTAAATGGAAACACAAAAGATTGAAATACAGTAGTATTTGTCAGGAACTTTAATTCTTTGGGTTTATCCATATCCTTCCAGCTTCTTAAGCCTTCTACCCCCAGGCTATTTAGAAATTTCCAATCCTTAACCCCCAGGGGGTTATTTTTTTCCCAGCACATTTTGCAGTATATTTTTTTAAATTGCTCTAACAGCCTTAATTTTCGTCCTAGAGAGGTCAGGTTGGTCTCATTCTCTTGGAAAATGCCTGAAGTTTCTCAAAAAAATTATCAAAAAAATGCAAAAAAAATTTTAAATAGCATTTTTTTGCAAGGACGTACCGGTACGTCCATGGGGGTAAAGGGATGAGTTTTGTGAAACTTACCAGTACGTCCTTTGGGGGTAAAAGGGTTAACTAAGATATAATAACAATACAGTATATTTTAAATATGATATTTTAATTATAAAATGTTATTTTGATAATAAAATAAATTTTTGAATATACTTACCCGGTGATTATAATAGCTGCAACTCTGTTGCTCGACAGAAAACTCTAAGGTAAAACTCGCCAGCGATCGCTACATAGGTAGCGGGTGTGCCCAACAGCGCCATCTGTCGTCCAGATACCCAGTACTCAATGTAAACAAAGACTCAATTTTCTCCTCGTTCCACTGCGTCTCTATTGGGGAGGAAGGGAGGGTCCTTTAATTTATAATCACCGGGTAAGTATATTCAAAAATTTATTTTATTATCAAAATAACATTTTTCAATATTTAACTTAGCCGGTGATTATAATAGCTGATTCACACCCAGGGGGGTGGGTAGAGACCAGCAATATATGTTTACATTATTATGAGCTAAGAGTTTTTATTTCATTTTAGAAGTTATCAAAATAACAAAAATAAAATAAATAGGTACCTGGTAAGGAAGTCGACTTGAACAATTACTCTGCCTTTTTAAGTACGTCTTCCTTATAGAGCCTCGCGATCCTCTTAGGATGCTGATCGACCCCTAGGATCTGAAGTATCAAGGGTTGCCACCCATACAACAGGACCACATCAAAACCCCTAATCTAGGCGCTCTCAAGAAATGACTTTGACCACCCGCCAAATCAACCAGGATGCGAAAGGCTTCTTAGCCTTCCGGACAACTCAAAAAACAACAATAAAAACATTTCAAGAGAAAGATTAAAAGGTTATGGAATTAGGGAATTGTTGTGGTTGAGCCCTCACCCACTACTGCACTCGCTGCTACGAATGGTCCCAGTGTGTAGCAGTCCTCGTAAAGAGACTGGACATCCTTAAGATAAAAAGACGCGAACACTGACTTGCTTCTCCAATAGGTTGCGTCCATTATACTTCGCAGAGATCTATTTTGTTTAAAGGCCACGGAAGTTGCGACAGCTCTAACTTCGTGTGTCCTTACCTTCAGCAAAGCTTGGTCTTCCTCACTCAGATGGGAATGAGCTTCTCGTATTAACAGTCTGACAAAATAGGATAAAGCATTCTTTGACATAGGCAAAGATGGTTTCTTAACAGAACACCATAAAGCTTCAGAAAGGCCTCGTAAAGGTTTAGTTCGTTTTAAATAGAACTTAAGAGCTCTCACAGGGCATAAGACTCTTTCCAGTTCATTGCCTACCATATTCGATAAGCTGGGAATATCGAACGATTTCGGCCAAGGTCGAGAAGGCAGATCGTTTTTGGCTAGAAAACCAAGTTGTAGTGAACATGTAGCCTTTTCTGATGAAAATCCGATGTTCTTGCTGAAGGCATGAATCTCACTGACTCTTTTAGCTGTGGCTAAACATACCAGGAAAAGAGTCTTTAAGGTGAGATCTTTCAGGGAGGCTGATTGTAGCGGCTCGAACCTGTCTGACATAAGGAATCTTAGTACCACGTCTAAATTCCAACCAGGTGTAACCAAACGACGCTCCTTCGTGGTCTCAAAAGACTTAAGGAGGTCCTGTAGATCTTTATTGTTGGAAAGATCTAAGCCTCTGTGACGGAAGACTGATGCCAACATGCTTCTGTAACCCTTGATAGTGGGAGCTGAAAGTGATCGTTCTTTCCTCAGGTATAAGAGGAAGTCAGCTATTTGAGTTACAGAGGTACTGGTCGAGGATATAGATACTGACTTGCACCAGTTTCGGAAGATCTCCCACTTCGATTGGTAGACTTTGAGAGTGGATGTTCTCCTTGCTCTTGCAATCGCACTGGCTGCCTCCTTCGAAAAGCCTCTAGCTCTCGAGAGTCTTTCGATAGTCTGAAGGCAGTCACACGAAGAGCGTGGAGGCTTTGGTGTACCTTCTTTACGTGTGGCTGACGTAGAAGGTCCACCCTTAGAGGAAGAGTTCTGGGAACGTCTACTAGCCATCGAAGTACCTCGGTGAACCATTCTCTCGCGGGCCAGAGGGGAGCAACTAGCGTCAACCTTGTCCCTTCGTGAGAGGCGAACTTCTGCAGTACCTTGTTGACAATCTTGAACGGTGGGAATGCATATAGATCTAGATGTGACCAATCTAGGAGAAAGGCATCTATATGAACTGCTGCTGGGTCCGGGATTGGTGAGCAATATATTGGGAGCCTCTTGGTCATCGAGGTTGCAAAGAGATCCATGGTTGGTTGGCCCCAAGTGGCCCAAAGTCTCTTGCATACATCCTTGTGGAGGGTCCATTCTGTTGGAATTACTTGTCCCTTCCGACTGAGACAATCTGCCATGACATTCAAGTTGCCTTGGATGAACCTCGTTACTAGCGATATGTTTTGACCTTTTGACCAGATGAGCAGGTCCCTTGCTATCTCGTACAACGTCAGTGAGTGGGTCCCTCCTTGCTTGGAGATGTACGCCAAAGCAGTGGTGTTGTCCGAGTTCACCTCCACCACTTTGCCTTGAAGGAGAGACCTGAAGCTTTTCAAGGCCAGATGTACTGCCAGTAGCTCCTTGCAGTTGATATGCATTGTCCTTTGACTCGAGTTCCATAATCCCGAACATTCCCGACCGTCTAATGTCGCGCCCCAGCCTACGTCCGATGCGTCCGAGAAGAGAACGTGGTTGGGAGTCTGAACAGCCAGGGGCAGACCCTCTCTGAGGTTGATACTGTCCTTCCACCAAGTCAGGCAAGACTTCATCTTCTCGGAAATGGGGATCGAGACCGCTTCTAGCGTCTTGTCCTTTTTCCAGTGAAATGCTAGGTGATATTGAAGAGGACGGAGGTGTAGTCTTCCTAATGACACAAACTGTTCCAGGGATGATAGCGTCCCTATCAGACTCATCCACTTCCTGACTGAACATCGTTCCTTCTTCAGCATGTTCTGGATGCATAACTGGGCTTGGCTTGTTCTGGGGGCCGACGGAAAAGCCCGAAAAGCTAGACTGTGAATCTCCATCCCTAAATACACAATAGTTTGGGATGGGACCACTTGTCGACTTTTCCATATTGACAAGGAGACCCAATTCCTTGGTCAGATCTAGAGTCCACTTTTGATCCTTCAGACAGCGACGACTGGAAGAAGCTCTGAGAAGCCAGTCGTCCAAATAGAGGGAGGCTCGGATGTCCGCTAAATGAAGGAATTTGGCTACATTCCTCATCAGCCTCGTAAACACAAGAGGAGCTGTGCTTAGGCCAAAGCACAGGGCTTGAAACTGGTAGACAACCTTTTCGAAAACGAATCTCAGAAAAGGTTGGGAGTCCGGGTGGATGGGGACGTGGAAGTAGGCGTCCCTTAGGTCTAAAGAGACCATCCAGTCTTCCCTTCTGACCGCTGCTAGAACCGACTTTGTGGTCTCCATGGAGAACGTCTGCTTTGTGACAAAGACATTCAGAGCACTGACGTCTAGCACCGGCCTCCACCCTCTTGTCTTCTTTGACACCAAGAAGAGTCGGTTGTAGAATCCCGGGGTTTGATGGTCCGAGACTTTGACCACCGCTCCCTTCTCTAGTAAAAGAGACACTTCCTGTTTCAAGGCTCGTCTCTTGTCTTCCTCTCTGTACCTGGGAGAGAGATCGATGGGAGACGTTGCTAGAGGGGGTTTCCGTACAAACGGGATCTTGTACCCCTCTCTGAGCAACTTCACAGATTGTGCATCTGCGCCTCTCTTTTCCCAGGTCTGCCAGAAGTTCTTGAGTCTGGCTCCCACTGCTGTCTGAAGAAGCTGGCAGTCAGACTCTGCCCTTAAAGGACTTGGTTCCTTTCTTCTTTCCTCGTTTCCCTTCGGCACGAGCACCTCCTCTGCTGGAGGCTCTGCCACGAAAGGGTGGAATAAAACGGGACGCTGGAGTGTCCATCCTTGGTCTAGCTGACAAGGTAGGCAAAGGGGTGGCTTTGCGAGCGGAGGACGCAACAAGATCGTGAGTGTCCTTCTGTATCAAAGAAGCGGCAATTTCCTTAATCAGGTCTTCTGGAAAAAGGCACTTGGAAAGAGGAGCAAACAGAAGTTCGGATCTCTGGCATGGTGTAACTCCAGCTGAAAGGAATGAGCATAGGTTTTCACGCTTCTTAAGGACTCCGGACACAAATGATGCAGCAAGCTCATTAGACCCATCACGTACGGCCTTGTCCATGCAGGACATAATGAGCAAGGAAGTCTCCTTCTCTGTCGGAGAGATCTTTCTGCTTAGAGCTCCTAGACACCAGTCTAAGAAGTTAAAAACTTCGAAGGCTCTAAAGATACCTTTCAACAGGTGGTCCAGGTCCGAAGATGACCAACATATCTTTGAGCGTCTCATGGCAAGGCGGCGGGGAGAGTCTACGAGACTTGAGAAGTCGCCCTGGGCAGAGGCAGGAACTCCCAAGCCGAGAACTTCTCCCGTGGCATACCAGACGCTCGATCTAGAAGAGAGTCTAGCAGGGGGAAACGTAAAAGCTGTCTTCCCTAAACTCTTCTTGGACTGCAGCCATTCTCCTATCACACGCAAAGCTCTCTTGGACGAGCGTGCAAGGACGAGTCTAGTAAAGGCAGGAGTGGTTGACGGCATGCCTAACACAAACTCTGACGGAGGAGAACGCGGAGCCACAGAAACAAACTGGTCCGGAAACATCTCTTTGAACAGGGCCAAAACTTTCCTAAAGTCCAAAGAGGGTTGAGTAGACTTAGGCTCGTCCAGTTCTGAATGCGGTTCATCTACGTGTGCAGCAACATCATCATCAGAAAGTCCCTCATCCGATAACTGATGAGGGAACGGCAACGGAGTGGGTAACGGCTGGTTAGCTGAGTCCGGTCGCACGGGTGCATGCGTGACTGAGCCGGACGCAACGTCATGGAACTGCTGCCCAGTCTGTGAGCTGGCAACAACCATAGCAGCGCGGGGACGCACAGCGTCTACTCCAGACTGTCTGGACTGATGTGGGTGAGCAGTGGCAACCACACTGGGTTGCGGAGGTTGACGCACCGCGTCAAAACAAAACAACTCTGACGGTTGTTGAACCTCACGAACGTCAACGGATACCTCCGTGCGTCGCTGAACGTCAACATGCGGCTGGCAGATCACACTGGAACGCATGGGTGGCGGAACTCTCTCAACTGGCGTGCGTGAGAAGGTTACCTCAGCGTCCACAGGACGCACAACCGATCGTGTGGGTGGTTGTAGGCAAGGAGCTGCACTAGCTGGTGCGGCAGCAACCTTCTCCGCACGAAAGTCCTGCATAAGAGACGTTAGTTTAGACTGCATGTCTTGCAGTAAAGACCACTTAGGGTCTACAGGAGCAGGTGCGGCGACAGACGGTGTAACTGTCTGAAGCGGTACCGCTTTGCCTCTCTTAGGAGGTGAGCAGTCATCGGATGACTGCAGCGAGTCCGAACTGACCCAGTGGCTACAACTGGGCCGTTGGACTTGTGCGGAAGGGACCGACTTGCGCTTTAACAGTCGTGAGACCTTGGTCCATGGTTTCTTGCGAGAAACACCTTCCGAAGACGAGGTATAAAAGGGCTCTCTCGTCTTTGTTAGGCAGGGGCGATCTTGGGTAGAAACGCCCGATACCACGGAGGGAACGTCTGTTCGCTGATTAAAGCCTCTCGAACCCATTTGTCGTACGACATTGCTTCTCCCCTGGACTTGGGAGCTTGCAAGAGGTCCCGGACTAGGAGGACGACAGGCACGAACAGACGAACCCTCAAGCGCAACACTATCCACAACACTATCACTCACTTTATCACTTCCCACTGCACTTTTGCACTTCAGCTCCTTCACATCCGCCATGAGCTGATTACGGTCACTAACAAGGGACTCAACTCTCTCACCCAGAGCTTGGATGGCACGCATCATATCAGCCATCGAAGGTTCCTGAGTGCCAGGAGGGGGATTAGGAGCAACCACTACAGGGGAAGGAATAGGTTGTGGGGCATGTGGAGAGGAAATATCAATAGAACGAGAGGAACTTCTCCTAACTCTATCTCTCTCTAGCCTACGTGTATACTTTTGGAATTCGATAAAATCGAATTCCGAAAGCCCAACGCACTCACACTGATCTTCCAATTGACAGGTTTTATCCCGACAATTGGAACAAACAGTGTGAGGGTCGATAGAAGCCTTCGGAAGACGCCTTGAACAGTCCCTAGCATTGCACTTCCTAAATTTTGGGACTTGTGAAGGGTCAGCCATTTTGAATTGGTCAAAGGGGAATTCAAAAACTATCAAAAAGTCATCAACAAAGAATCCGTTATCAAAAAGAGTTCAAGGATTTGTGAAGAGAAACCCTGCACAGCGAAAGCTCAAAACTAGAATAATGTACTTCACCAATTAGTTGTGAAAAAACTCCAGTTTAGCAACAGCGAGTAAGTACGTCTTGTCGATAGCACGACAGAGAGAAAATTGAGTCTTTGTTTACATTGAGTACTGGGTATCTGGACGACAGATGGCGCTGTTGGGCACACCCGCAACCTGTGTAGCGATCGCTGGCGAGTTTTACCTTAGAGTTTTCTGTCGAGCAACAGAGTTGCAGCTATTATAATCACTGGCTAAGTTAAATATTGAAAAAGGGAAGTTAGTGACATGTCCTGCTCTGGGGGGAGAGGTGGAGCTGCTTCGCTAGGGGAAGCAACGTCATCTCTCGAAACCCGAGGCTGGTTAGAAATAATTCAATCTATGCTACCACTCGACGGTCTCTCAAAAGAGACCGACCAAGTGGGAGCTTCGGAAGAGGTTTAAGCAACGGAAGAAGAGGCCTTGGGTTTTTCTTCCTTCGAAGTAACCTTCGAAGGAGAAATGTCCCACTTGGACTTCGTCTTCCGCCGTCGCGAAAACCTCTCCCAATGGGAGGCAGACCACTCCCTACACTTGTTGACATTATCACACAGCTGGCCCGTAAAAGAAGGCCAAAGGGCGTGAGGATCAGTCTCGACTGCCGACATGAACGTTCCACAAGGGCGGTCGGGAAAACCAGGGTAGGTGCGCATGGTCGCAGAGGCCAACTTCACGTACACCGTAACTAGAAAAAGAAAGAACAATGATTGTTAATGGCTGCCAATATGACGGCGAGGATGAGAGCGGACACGTCCGACCACCATCCGAGCCAAGAGCAAAGTGAGCTCAAGCACAGGTGTGTGAGGGGGGGTAGCATGCTACCCTCCCCTAACCCCGCTAACTAGCGGTGTGGGTAGTAAACCCTCATTAAAAATTAATGGCTCGTCATTTCAGCTACGCCGAAAGTAATACCCCTATTAAATAGCGTGGTTTGTATTCCAGTTACGGAACAAACTAATTTGTTATATATACAACCAAAGGTTAGGGTAGGCAACATCTAGTTAAGATGTTTAGGAGGATTAAGCCAATGTCAATCAGCCAACCCAAACTAACCTTTCTTTTCCGTGCGCTTGTAGGCCTGCTTTTGTTGGCCGTGTGATTTCAAACTTTTCAACCCACCCGCGACCCAAGATTGACCTGAGCGAGGTCGGCCTTTCCAGCGCTAACCTCCAAGATGGACAGACGCATATCCTATACTGTAGTTTTCCTTTGAGCGATGTGGTTGAATTTATTACTCATATCGGTCAGCTTGATACTTTGAGGACGATTGTGTATAATAGATAATAGGAGATGCAGGAACCGCAATTGTCGTAAAAAATGCACATAAAGGTAATCCTAAGTAATATTTTTATTACAGTGTGGTTAAGATATAATCTAGAGTGCTGCCCACCATTTTATTGTGTAGGAGAGAGATTTATTTGATTCACTTTAACATAATGTAAGGATTTATTTTTTATTCCGTTTTAGTTTGTGACCTGGAGGGGGTCTGGGGCTTGCCCCAGGCTAAGGGTTATGCCCTGGGAACTATTAGGTTAGGTTAGGTGGGTTTGTGAGGTTCTATAGCCTTTTACAAATCTGGCTAGGGGTTGTGACCTGGGAAGGAGATCCGGGAGCTTGACCCGCCTAAGGGTTGTAACCTGGCAACTACTAGGTTAGGTTAGGTGGCTTTTTACAAATCTGGCTAGGGCTTGTGACCTGGGAAGGCTGTCCGGGGGCTTGCCCGCCTAGGGGTTATAACCTGGCAACTATTCGGTTAGGTCTGGTGGGTTTGTTAGGTTCAGTGGCCTTTTTACAAATCTCACAAGGGTTAAATAATCACGTTTAGTCCTATTTAACCACACCCAAAACCCAAGGTTCCCACCTGTGTCCGTCGAGTGTTCCTAGTACAGTATGTAGAACGTTGGGACAAACGAGTGAAATTTCAGTTATTTGATATCGTACAAAATCCCAAGCACAAAATTAGGGTTTTTTCGGTGTTCCAACACGTTTCTTGTTACCTATTCTCACATGTTTCCGACATTCATGCGCAAAGTGGTCCTAGGGTGTAGATTGTTGACAAGCCTTCACAAAACTAGTGAATTCATTGATATCTCATTCGGTTATAATTCCAGTGGGGGTGTAGGCTATGTATGATAGCGGCCACCTGTATGTATTATTATGTCTGACTTAGAATACGGCAGTGTAAGGGGGGGTCGCAGGGGGCGTCAGCATCCCCCTCCCCCCCTCATTAGGTAAGTAGGTAAGGACAGGGGTTGTAAGTTAGGTGGGGGGGGGGAAGTTTAGTTAGTTGACGTAAATTTTTAATCCACACGGGAGGAACTGGCCGCTGATATACAAAGGCCCCTCATATGGTTATAATTCCAGTGAAAAAACAGCCAATTTCTGACATTTTTTACTCTATTTTCTAGATATCCCAAACCTCTCCCAACAAACTACGAAAGCAACAAAGTTTTACCTATCCACCATAGGTGGGCTAGGGTCTAGCCTACAACACTTGTCAAAAGTGAGGCTAAAATAGAACAAAACACGACATATTTCCGTAATAAAACAGTTATTTCAAATATTGGATTAAATTTACAAACTGAAAAATCAGTTTTGAAACCGTAGGCAACACCCATAACCTACGATTTCACAGGCCAGTGCCGAAATAAAGTCCAAAAACCCTGGTTTTATTTAAAATATGAATGAAAAGTGAAAATAATCAATAAAATAAGAAATAAAATCAATCAGATACATAAATATGGTACGTGACCTCTAGTCAAAAACATCCCCAAATGATACGCCGTCAAAATCCTGCTTTATCGGTTAAATAACATAATTCCCGGCTAAATAACGTCAAAATAAACCATATTCAACACTTACTGTCTTCTGTTTCTTGCAATCTGAAATAGACATCTTTTTCTACACTTCAAATTATGAAAACATTTATGATTTGACGACGGAAGAACTTGGGACTCATGGGAGGAGTATAGACGACTGAATCTTGATATATAATGGATCAAAAGTGTCAATTTGAAGGTTATTGAATCCCTTATAAAGTGACTTATGATCCATTATACTTCAAGATTCAGTCGTCTATACATGTAAACAAAAGCGCCAGTTGATTCTTCTTCTTCATATTTCTTCAACGACTTCATGACCAGTTGCTAGGATAAATATATCCCTTTTAAATTATGTAAATACATTTGTGTGATGTTTAGGATAGATATATCCCTGTTAAATTATCTAAATACATTCGTGTGATGTTGTTTAGGATAAATATATACCTTTTAAATTAACTAAATACATTCGTGTGGTGTTTTTTAGGATAAATATATCCCTGTTAAATTATGTAAATACATTCGTGTGATGTTTAGGATAAATATATCCCTGTTAAATTATCTAAATACATGCGTGTGATGTTGTTTAGGATAAATATGTCCCTTTTAAATTACCTAAATACATTCGTGTGATGTCTAGGATAAATATATACCTGTTAGATTATCTAAATACATTTGTGTGATGTTGTTTAGGATGAATATATACCTGTTATATTATGTAAATACATTTGTGTGATGTTGTTTAGGATGAATATATACCTGTTATATTATGTAAATACATTTGTGTGATGTTGTTTAGGATGAATATATACCTGTTATATTATGTAAATACATTTGTGTGATGTTGTTTAGGATGAATATATACCTGTTATATTATGTAAATACATTTGTGTGATGTTGTTTAGGATAAATATATACCTGTAAAATTACCTAAATACATTCGTATGATGTTGTTTTGGATAAATATATACCTGTTAGATTACCTAAATACATTCGAGTGATGTTGTTTAGGATAAATATATCCCTGTTAAATTAACTAAATACATTCGTGTGATGTTGTTTAGGATAAATATATACCTGTTAAATTATGTAAATACATTTGTGTAATGTTGTTATGAATATATTATATTCTCAATAGAACGAAAATTAAATGATTTAGATGTTTTTACACAGCTTATAGTGTTTTTAAGCCATGAAATGACATAATATTATAGTTATATAAACTAAAACCATATATGTTATGTTTGAGTACATATATCATAATCTCAATATAGCTAAAAAAAATTAACAATTTCTTACTTTTTATCCAATTTATAACGATTTTAATACATAAAACGACTTAATTTTGTGTTGTTAGACATTAAAATTTATATTGATCACTTACCAGTTATTTTGTATGATTAAGAATTAAAGTCACGAGTATAATATAAAGAAATTGTGTTTTAATTTTGGACGATAAGGTAAATTAAAACACGCACATGTGTAAAAGGAGGAAAACCCCATAGTTGCAGTGAGAAGGACAAGGAAAGGAACCCAGTTGATCAGAATCCAACAACAGCAGTTATGATAATCAAACTTCACATTCAAGTTTGAAATGTGACATCTCAAAGGAAAGTTTAAATGTGAAGTTTGAACATGGATTAAGAAAATGAAGATTGATAATGAGGTTTGAGAGTAAAGTTTGGAAAAAGGTTTAAACCTGAAGTATGAAAGTATCGCTTGAAAGTGAAGTTTGAAGGTAAATTTGAAAAAGGTTTGAACATATGGTTTGAAAGGGGTTTGAATATAAACTTTGGAAGTGAAGTTTTTAAAGCTAGATTTGAACATAAAGTTTGAAAGATTTAAACATGAAGTTTGGAGTGGGTTTGAACAGTTCAAAAGTGTGGTTTAAAAGTGAGGCTTAAAAATGGGGTTTAAATGTGAAGTTTGAAAGTGACGTTTGAATGTGGTTAAAAAGTGGGGTTTAAATGTGAAGTCTGGGTATTTTGAGCAAGGTTGAACACGAAGTTTGAAAATGAGGTTTGAACTTTGTAAGCGAGGTTTGAATGTGAAGTTTGAAAGTAGGTTTTAATCGGTAAGTTTGGGTAGTTTGAATGTGAGGTTTGAACTTGAAGTTTGAAAGTGAGGTTTAAATGTGAAGTTTAGGTAGCTTAAAAGTGAAATTTGAACATGAAATTTGAAGGTGAGGTTTGAACATAAAGTTTGAGAGTGAGGTTTGAATATGAAGTTTGGAAGCAATTTGAAAGTGAGGTTTGAATATGAAGTTTAGAAGCAATTTGAGTGAGGTTTGAATATGACGTTTGGAAATGAAGTTTGAAAGCGATGTTTAAAGACAATTTTGAAGCGAGGTTTGAATATGAAGTTGGTGAGGTTTGAATATGAAGTTTGAAAGTGAGGTTTGAACATGAAGTTTGAAAGTGAGGTTTGAAAATGATGTTTGAAAGTGAGGTTTGAACATGGTTTGGAAGTGAGGTGTGAACATGAAGTTTGAAAGTGAGGTTTGAACACAAAGTTTGAAACAGGTTTGAATAAAAATTTGAAATGAGGTTTGAAAGCAAGGTTTAAATGTGAAGTTTGAAGATAAGTTTGAAAGTGAGGATTGAATGTGAGGTTTGAACATGAAGTTTGGAAGTGAGGTTTGAACATGAAGTTTGAAAGTGAGGTTTCAACGTGAATGTTAGAAATGAAGTTTGAAAGTGAGGTTTGTGTGTTTAGTTTGAAAGTGAGATTTTAATGTGAAGTTTGAGTGGGGTTTGAACACGAAGTTTGAAAGTGAGGTTTGAACTTGAAGTTTGTAAGTGAGGTTTGAATGTGAAGTTAGAAAGTGAGGTTTGAACACAAAGTTCAAAAGTGAGGTTAGAACATGTTTGGAAATGTAGTTTGAAAGTGAGGTTTGAACGTGAAGTTTTAACACAAAGTCTAAAAGTGAGGTTAGAATATGTTTGGAAATGTAGTTTGAAAGTGAGGTTTGAATATGAATTCTCGAAATGAAGTTTGAAAGTGAGGTTTGAATATGAATTTTCGAAATGAAGTTTGATAGTGAGGTTTGAACTTGCAAGTTGAAAGAGAGGTTTGAATGTGAACTTTGGAAGTAGTCTGAAACTGAGATTTGAATGTGAAGTTTGGAACGTGAGGTTTGGAAACAAGGTTTGAATGCAAACTTTGATAGTGAGGTTTGAACGTGAAGTTTGATAGTGAGGTTTGGAAGTGGTTTGAAAGTGAAGTGTGAACGTTAAGTTAGAAAGTAAGGTTTAAACGTAAAAATTTAAAATGGAATTTAAATTTGAAATTTGATTGTGAGGTTTTAAAGCAAATAGCCTAATGAGGAAAGAAAATAAGGAAACATAATAGATTCGTGTGCTAGACTGTACCCTCATAAGAGAACTCCAACCCAAGACAGTGGAAGACCATGGTACAAAGGCTATGGCACTACCCGAGACTAGAGAACAAAAGTGTCCTTCTCCTAGGAGACTTGCTATAGCTAGAGTCTCTTCTACCCTTACCAAGAGGAAAGTAGCCACTGATCAATTGCAATATTAGAAAGGCCATGGATATATATATATATATATATATATATATATATATATATATATATATATATATATATATATATATATATATGAATATCATGTTAATAATTTTTAAAGCTATATTTAAAGATAGACAATGAAATGACATTTTGTCGAAACAAATAATAATAATAATAATAATAATAATAATAATAATAATAATAATAATAATAATAATAATAATAATAATAATAATAATAATAATAATAATAATATGCTTTTAGATTGAAAATGCTTGCCAGCATATTATTATTATTATTATTATTATTATTATTATTATTATCATTATTATCATTATTATCATTATTATTATTAGCCAAGCTACAACCCTAGCTGTAAAAGCAAGATGCTATAAGCCCAAGGGCTCCAATAGGGGAAAAATAGCCCAGTGAGGAAAGGAAATAAGGAAATAAATGAGAACTCTGTCTCTTGGAAATAGTACATTAAATAGGTACATTAAATATATGTAAAACATAAAATAAGATGAAGAGATCAATAATTATCATCTTTTTCAACTTTTTCATCTATTTTAAAGTTTTGTAGACATTTAATTCATGTTTTTCTATGAACTGGATTTTTAAAGGAGAGCCGTTACATAAAAAGAGCCTCCTCCTGCCACTACTACTACCACCACGTTGTTTACATTTTGGTTTACAAGCCAGGGTTGCCAGATATGGGGATTTATACCCTAGATTTGGAGACTTATCCCTACATTTTGGGAATTTATCCTTAGGTTTGAGGATTTTGGATGACTGGTGACGATATTATGTACATGTATCTATGAAGAAACAGAGATGAGTAAGCCTTTATATTGTTGCAATTAGTTTATTTACAATTTCATGAAGTATAGCGAGTATTTTTTGGGATTTTTTGTATTAGAAGAAAATATATTTCTGGAAATGGGGATTTTTTATCAAGAGTTTTAGGGAATTTTACACTAACCCACCGCTGGCAACACTGTGTTTACCCGCCCGGTCTTTGTGAATGGTAGTGAGTCGTGACGGAAATTACTCAAAAATAGGATAATATCTACCTATTACAGTAAGTTAACTATGATTTATAGTAATTAATAGAATGTATAAGTGTACAGTTAGGTTTAAGATCGGGTTTTAAGTGTAATTAATACGGGAAACAACTAATTTCATGTACTTAAGTACAGCCACCTGTAGCTTACGGTATCGTTGTTAGTATTCTACACTTTACCGGGTAAAATAGACATTGATATCTGCTTAAATTTTTCAATTAGGTATGTTTATTTGTATTTGGAAATGATCTTGTTCATAATTTTAAGGCCAAGATCATTTTTTTATGTATAATTTCGTATAATTACGTTAGTACAGCCACCCTGTAGCTTACGGTAGCGTTGTTAGATTTCTACACTTAACCGGCCAAATGAACACCGATATATACTTTAACTTGTATGTTGGGTATGTTTAATTGTATTTGGTTGCTTGCATGCGCATAATTTTAAGGTTCATAACCGTTTTTATGTACAATTTACCTATACAAGGTTAAGATTGTGTACTTTTTCATCATACAGTGAAGTATGAATGACAGGTAAAAATATGTAGGACTCCAAACCTTTGCAAGTGAAGGATGCTGTTTATAGTATTTTTGTATAAGAACTGTCATATTTTTTTATACTACAGGTGGACTTGCTCACTCATTTATCATTTATTGGGTATCAAGACGTCTGCCCATCCATACTATAGCCAATTTTTTTAGCGAGGCAGATTTGCACCGACTGGCAGCGGTGCCCTTTTAGCTCGGAAGCATTTCCTGCTCGCTGATTGGTTGGACAAGATCATTCTAACCTATCACCGATCAGGAAACTTTTCCTAGCTAAAAGCGCACTGCTGCGAGTCGGTGCAAATCTGCCTCGCTGAAAGAAGTGGACTATAGTTGCTGTAAAGTAGTGTGTAGAGAGTTGGGTTACCAAAATTGGCCCTTTGTATATCAGCTACCAGTTCCTCCCGCGTGAATTAAACATTACCAAAATGACCATCAACTAACCTAAACTTTCCCCCTAACCTAACCTACAAGCCGTGTCCTTACCTATTACCTAACGTGGGCTGCGACCCCCTTTACACAGCCGTATTCTAAGTTAGCCCTAACCAAACATACAGCTGGCCGGTATCATACATACACCCCTCCCCAAAATTTTTGTCCACCTAAATACTCACCCACTCGGTTAACTTGCATAGCGGAACGTGTACTGCTTACCAGGACAGAAAAGCAATGAAATAATTTTTATTTGCGAGCGAAACAAAGACCCGAAAGTGAATAATTAGCGTTAATTCATTGAACACTTGTAAATACACTTATTAGTGTCGGTGATGATAGACACGGATAGGAAGAATTCATATTATCCATGCGAGTGGCAGGCCTAGTGACTCAACGTTTGGAGCCTTTGTATATCAGCGGCCAGTTCCTCACGTGTTCTTTAAAAATGGACAATGATTAACCTAAACCTTTCCAACGTTCTACACACACAATCTGATAAGTGGTGTTTCAGTCGTAAGTTAATAGGAGCCTTTGTATAATAACGGACAGGAATACATACGTACTTGGAACACCTAACCTAAACTTCCTTACCTAATTAACCTACAAGTAGTGTCATTATTTATATACCTAATGGGGTTTAATGCCCCTATGTGACTCCCCTTAGACTGCTGTAATCTTAGCGATAAGGCTGAAAATAAAGTAGTTATGTAGCATGGCCGTCTTTCTATATATACACCAGGTTACATGTTTGTATAGAAAAAATGGCCCAACGTTTTATATTCTAAACATCTTAATTATTTTTTTTTCAATATTGACTTACATTGTAGAGTGTAATTAAAGCTCTTCTTTTATTCATGGTGTTATAAATGATAAGGTTAGGATAGAAAATTATGGTGGTCAACCCACCATTACAGAAAAACTTGGATTTTTTTGCCAGAAATCATTATTAAAGCCATTCAAAAGACCATAAAATACATTGTCTTATTTTTTACAAAACTGTTTTATTATTATTGTTATTACTAGCCAAGCTACAACCTTAGTTGGAGCAGCAAGATTCTATAAGCCCAAGGGATTCTAACAGGAAAAAATAGCCCAGTGAGGAAAGAAAATAAGGAAATAAATTAAAGATCAGAAAAAATTAACAATAAATCATTCTAAAAACAGTAACAACACAAAACATATGTCATATATAAACTGTAAAAAGACTTATTATATGATTTTACCCTCGTTTTAAGGAAGAGGCTATTTAGCCGGTCCTGGTAAAATAGACAAACCTGCTTTTATGCTTATTTTGCCGGTAAATATAAATAATGACAATAAAACTAAAAAATTACAAAACACTTAAAACAAATTTATTTATATAATTTTAAAGACAATTTTGAATCTTGTTCATTACAAATAAAAAAAAAAAATCATTAAAACGATTATTTTAACCAATTATTAAAATAAATACAGCTGTCCTAGATTTTTTAGGCATAACAGTCTCTGCAAATCCAAAACTTTCCTTTTGGGAGTGTTCTTTTACCAATACACTTAAGGTGCACCCACTGAAGACAACAGTCACAGACCACAGAATCCATCTTGCTCAAATCCTGACTACAGAGCTCACACGTTCACTGTGCTGACAATCTTGAGGCTTCATAAACATGCTCCACAGCTTTCCAACCGTCTGAATCAAAATATCGGCGGATTTTATGGATTGAAACATTTTCATCCAGACATGCTGTGGGAATTGAAGAAGGGTTTTGTTCTACGGCATTTTCAGAGAGAACCTCTCCATGCATGGCACGGATGGCATCTTTATCACTTACAAAGTAGCCAGGTACCTGTAGATCCCTGTTATTAGTTGAGTTTTTGATGAATGGAGTTAGCTTATCAAGTCTTGACTTTTTCTTTGGAAGTCCCAGAACATTATTGTTTGACCCTTTGGATCTACCCCTTTTCCTGGCTTTTGGAGGCAAAGTGACATTATCTAGTTTAGGATTAGCAGGTTCTGGAACTGCACTGTTTTCAGTAAAAGTGGGTGGTTCTGTTTCACCATCGGCTGCAGATAATTCTGTACCTGTAGGACTTAAGTCAGAATTCTGTATATCTGGCAAATCATCTTGTTTTGTGCATTCAGTGATGCTGAAATTATGGTCAATTGGCATGTCAATCACTGGTAGATCCTGCATGTTTGTCTATTTTACCGGACCGGCAAAATAAGCTTAAAAGTAGGTTTGTCTATTTTACCGGGACCGGTTAAATAGCCTATTCGATATTTTTTATAATATCTGGCTGAAATCCAGGGTTTTGAAAAGCTATGGTTTTGCATTATAAATTGTCATCAATTATGTTCAGAACACCTTAACCCTTTTACCCCCAAAGGACGTACTGGTACGTTTCACAAAACTCATCCCTTTACCCCCATTGACGTACCGGTACGTCCTTGCCAAAAAATGCTGTAAAATTTTTTTTTTTCATGTTTTTTATATTTTTTTGAGAAAATTCAGGCATTTTTCAAGAGAATGAGACCAACCTGACCTCTCTATGACAAAAATTAAGGCTGTTAGAGCAATTTAAAAAAAAAATATACTGCAAAATGTGCTGGGAAAAAAATAACCCCTTGGGGGTTAAGGGTTGGAAATTTCCGAATAGCCTGGGGGTAAAAGGGTTAATAACTCGCATACCGATTGATTAAAATGTGAAGGCCATTTCTTACTCCTAACTCCATTGATTGTGAGTTATTGTGCATATGTTCCTTTATTTTGCTTTTGCCAGCTGTTGTGTTTTATGTATGACATAAGCATTACCTGGGGGTTTTCAACCAATTACAAGCTTCCAGATATTTATGCGCATGTTCCCAGTTGTTGATTACAATGCTTTTTTCTCTCTCTCTCTCTCTCTCTCTCTCTCTCTCTCTCTCTCTCTCTCTCTCTCTCTCTCTCTCTCTCTCTCTCTCTCCTCTTCTTCAATGTCAGCTTTACCACCATCACATAAAATTATCTCCAAGAGGGAAATACAATATTTTGTAAGTTGGTGTTATTTTTTTTCAAAATTTAGTGTAATTTCATCAATGTCAGCAATCGATCATGATGAAAACGCTCTCCGTTTGCTTGCCAGACCATAGGAGCGTCTAAGTAATGTTAATTTTGCGAGCGTAGCGAGCCACGGCAGAACAAAAATCATTAAAAGGACGTGGAGTGAATCATAGATAACTATACTTTAATTTGCAGCCACTTACATGAACCATATATTTTTCCAACTGGTTATCTTGTGCTTATTTTGAGTTTCTGATCATTATTATTGCTGCAAATCACTTGTTAAAGCATTTCACCACCTCAAAAACACTGGTTTCCCACTGGGGGTCTCCCATAATTGTTCAAAAACTCTGGGTGTTTTGCCCCAATAATATATGGCTCGTGTATTTGGCTTGAAATTAAAGTATCACATATTTACTTTGGTGTTTTTAACTTAATTTCCTCCATTCTTCATCATAAAAAAGTCATGGTTGCTGATGTGGTAACGTCCCTGACTGGTGAACGCCAGACTGGGGTTAAAGTTCTGCTCAAAGTCGTTAGTTTCTTTGATGCTGTAGCCTCATCATCCTTGTGAGCTAAGGATGTGGGTTTTTGGAGAAGCCTATAGGTGTATCCAGCAGCCATTGCCTGGCCCTCCTTGGTCTTAGCTTGGGTGGAGTTTGTGCTTGAGTGCTAATTATATGTATATATGGTCAATATCTAGGTCAATGTCACTATCTCTTACCTCTGCCATTCATGATAGGCCTTTAAACCTTTAAATAGTAGGGAACCATAGTCAAAACATTGGAACTTTAGTTTTCCAGGACTTCCAGACGCATAGGAAATGTGACTTTCCATCCCATTTTCTATGGAGTCATTTTTCAATATTAATCTTACCCGATAATCATGTAGCTGTCAACTCCGTTGCCCGACAGAATTCTACGGAAGGGATACGCCAGCGATCACTATACTAGAAGGGGGTGTACTCACCAGCGCCACCTGTGGCCAGGTACTGCAGTACTTCTTGTTGACACCACCTCAATTTTTCCTCTGTCGTGCTTCCGGCAAGACCTACATGGATACGCTTATAATTTTGGAGTCTTGTTCACGGTTTTTGGTGAAGTATTGCTCTAAGATTTCAGCTTTCGCTATACTGGAAACTTGTCTCTTAGCTTAGATAGCTTTTAAATTGATTTGATTAATGGTTAACGATCTTTTGCTTTAATTGGAATCCCCCTTGACTGTTCTTTGATTCAAGATGTCCGACCTTTCTCAAGCTCCTCCCCAAAGACGATGTAGGACTTGTATTAGGCGTATTCCGAAGGCCTCGGTTGATCCTCACACCGTTTGTTCCGACTGTAGGGGAAAATCCTGTCAGTTGGAAGATTGATGTGAGGAATGCGCCGGACTTTCGGAACTTGATTTTGTTCGATTCCTCAAGTATACCACTAAGTTAGAGAGAGAGAGAGTTAGGAGGAGTTCGGCTCGCTCTTCGCTTTATTCCTCACCCCATGATCCTCAACCTTTTCCTCCCCCTGTAGTGGCTACCCCCGAACCTACTATTTGTGCTCAGCCTGATATGTCTGATGTTTTACGTGCCATTCAGGCTTTAGGTGATAAAGGGGAGTCGGTAGTGAGTGACCACAAGTTCCTCTTGGCGGACGTCAAGGAACTTAAAGTGAAAAGTGCAGTGGGAAGTGGTAGTGCCAGTGCTGTGCCGAGTGCTAGTGTCAGTGTCAGTGTTGTGCGTGAGGGTACTTCTGTGCGTGCCAGTCGTCCTCCCAGTCTGGGACCTCTTGCAAGCTCCCAAGCCCAGGGGAGAAGCAATGTCGAAGGGCAAAAGGGTTCGGCAGGCTTTGATCGGCGCACAGCAGTATCCTCGGTGGTTGCGGGCGTATCTTACAGAGATCGTCACTTCCACTCTCAGACGATTGAGCCTTTAATTTACTCGTCTGCAGAAGAATTTTCGGGGAGAAAACGCTGGACTCAGGTCTCAAGACCTCTTAAGCGTAAAGTCCAGACCACACGAGTTCAACAGCCCGGATGTAGTCATTGGGCTAGCTCTGACTCGCCGCAGTCATCAGGTGACTGCACGCCTCCTAAGAGAGGTAAGGCGATGCCTCAACAGACCTCAACTTCTGTTAAGGCTTTGCCTCAACAGACCTCATCGTCTGTTGATCCCAAGATGGCTTTGCTGCAGTCCATGCAGTCGCAGCTTGCGGTCTTAATGCGTGAGTTTCAGGCAGAGAAGGTTACACCTTCTCCTGCGAGCGCTCCTCCTCCTCTATGCAGTCCAGTCTGCCAGACGTACGAAGTTGAGGTTCCTCAAGCTACCTCCATGCGTGAGCTACCGCGTTGGGAGTTGCCAGTTACCAGCGTTGTGCAGCAACCTCCACCTTCCTTGAGGCAGGAACCTCTTACCACGCGACAACCTCCTCTACAATGGGGACAGGAGTCTTATGCCTTACAACCTCCTCTTCCTTTGAGGCAAGAGTTTCTTGCAGTAAGACCATCCTCGAGGCAGCAACCTCTTGAGGTACGACAACCTCTACCATCCTTGAGGCAGCCACCTCAGCTCTCGCAGCTGCTACCTCCACTTTCCTCGAGGCGAGAACCTCAACTCTCGAGACAAGCACCTCAAGAACCTCAACTCGTGAGACAGGAGCCGCCTTCTGCGCAGCCGCCACCTCAACTCTCGCAGCTCACACCTCAAGAACCTCAACTCGTGAGACAGGAATCTCTTACTGCGCAGCCACCTCAACCCTTGAAGCAAGCGCAACTCTTGAGACAGGAACCTCATGCAATGAGTCAGCCACCTCAACGCATGCATCTACCACCTTCTCCTCTACTTGACCAGTCTTTTCAGCCTGAACCTCAGGTTTTACTACAGTCGCCTCTCACCACGCTTGCTCCCCAGACTTCCGCAGAGCCTCCTTCTTCCCAGCCTCATGACTTTGTCATTACCAGCCCTCATCCTCTTCAACAGAGACTTGAGGATGAGTCCGCAAGTGTTTATGCACCCGCTTGTCAGGATTCTGCCGTTCAGCATACAGCTGTAACTTTACCTCTCGCTTCTCAACACTCAGGTGATGAGGTTTCTGAGGAGGAAGCTGCGCACCTGGATGATCCCTCTTCTGACGTGGAGGAACCCAAGTCGTTACCACCCTCCATTGACTTTCGCAAGGTCCTGGCTCTTTTCAGAGAGGTTTATCCGGATCATTTTGTTTCTGCTACCCCTCGCTCTCCTCCATCAGAGTTTTCTCTAGGCATGCAACCTGTTAAGTCGGCTACACTAAGCTCGTCTTCACTAGATCCTCTAAGAGAGCTTTGAGAATGTTAGGGGATTGGTTGCAGTCCAAACAGCAACTAGGGAAAACTTCATTTATGTTTCCACCTACTAAGCTGACTTCTAAGGCGGGCGTATGGTATGCCACAGGAGAGGAACCAGGCTTGGGAATCCCTGCCTCTGCCCAGGCTGACTTCTCAAGTTTGGTTGACTCTCCACGAAGATCGGCTATGAGGCGCTCTAAGGTCTGCTGGACTTTTTCTGACTTAGACCACTTCTTAAAGGGTGTCTTTCGCGCCTTTGAGATTTTTAATTTTCTCGACTGGTGCCTGGGGGCCTTGAGCAAGAAGACTGCCCCTTCTGACAAGGACTCGGCCATGCTTATAATGTCCTGTATGGATAAAGCAATTCGCGATGGTTCAGGCGAACTTGCCTCCATGTTTGTTTCGGGAGTACTCAAGAAAAGGGAACAACTTTGCACCTTCCTTTCCACTGGTATAACCTCTTGTCAAAGGTCTCGGTTACTTTTTGCTCCGCTTTCTAAGTTCCTGTTTCCTGAGGAGCTTATCAAGGAATTGTCTGCGGCCCTTATTCAGAAGGACACTCATGACCTTGTGGCCTCTTCAGCACGTAAGGCTAAGGTTGCTCCTTCGGTTCCTAGAACTTACCGCACCCCAGTGGCCGATACTCCTGCTACAAGATTTATTCCGCCCTTTCGTGGCAGAGCCCCCAGCCGAGGAAGTACCCGTCCAGACGGTTTCAGGGGCAGGTCTAAGAAAGGTCCCAAGCCTTCGAAAGGCAAACATTGACTCTCCTCCTCTCCAGACAGCAGTAGGAGCCAGACTCAAGATCTTCTGGCAAGCTTGGGAAAGAAGAGGTGCAAACGCCCAGTCTGTCAAGTGGCTAAGGGATGGTTACAGGATACCATTCTGCCGCAATCCCCCTCTGACCACTTCTCCCATCAACCTCTCTCCCAACTACAAGGAAAAGGACAAGAGGCTAGCGTTACACCAGGAGGTGTCGTTCCTGTTACAGAAGAAGGCAGTGGTGATAGTCCGGGACCATCAATCCCCGGGCTTCTACAACCGTCTCTTCCTGGTGGCCAAGAAGACAGGAGGTTGGAGACCGGTGCTGGACGTCAGTGCGCTCAATGCTTATGTCACCAAGCAGACGTTCACTATGGAGACGACAAAGTCGGTCCTAGCAGCGGTCAGGCAGGAGGACTGGATGGTCTCGTTGGATCTGAAAGACGCTTACTTTCACGTTCCTATTCATCCAGACTCCCAACCTTTCCTGAGATTCGTTTTTGGAAAGGTTGTGTACCAATTCCAAGCCCTGTGTTTTGGCCTAAGCACAGCGCCTATGGTGTTTACGCGACTGATGAGGAATATTGCAAAATTCCTCCACTTGGCGGACATCAGAGCCTCCCTTTATTTAGACGACTGGCTGTTAAGAGCCCCCACAAGTCGTCGCTGTCTGGAGAGTCTCAACTGGACTTTGGACTTGATCAAGGAACTGGGTCTTTTGGTCAACTTAGAAAAGTCCCAGCTTATTCCCTCCCAAAACATCGTTTACCTGGGAATGGAGATTCGGAGTCAAGCTTTTCGGGCTTTTCCGTCGGCCCCAAGAATCAACCAAGCCCTAGAGTGCATTCTGAGCATGCTGAAGAGGAACAGATGCTCGGTGAGACAGTGGATGAGTCTAACAGGGACCCTGTCATCGTTAGCCCTGTTCACCGAGTTAGGGAGACTCCACCTCCGCCCCCTTCAATTCCATCTAGCAGCTCACTGGGACAAGGATTTGACGCTCGAAGCGGTCTCTATTCCTGTTACCAAAGAGATGAAGACTACTCTCATGTGGTGGAAGACCAACATCCTTCTCAAGGAGGGTCTATCGTTAGCAATTCAGACCCCCAATCTTCATCTCTTTTCGGACGCATCAGACTCGGGCTGGGGCGCGACCTTGGACGGACAGGAATGCTCGGGAACATGGAACAAGGAACAGGAAAAGCTTCACATCAACTGCAAGGAGTTGCTGGCAGTTCATCTGGCCTTAATGAACTTCAAGTCCCTCCTGCTAAACAAGGTGGTGGAGGTGAACTCCGACAACACCACAGCCTTGGCATACATCTCCAAGCAGGGAGGGACCCATTCGAGGAAGCTGTACGAGATAGCAAGGGACCTCCTCATTTGGTCAAGAAGTCTAAACCTCACACTGGTAACGAGGTTCATTCAGGGCAATATGAACGTCTCGGCAGATCGCCTCAGCAGGAAAGATCAAGTCATCCCCACGGAATGGACCCTTCACAAGAGCGTGTGCAACAGACTTTGGACCTTGTGGGGTCAGCCAACGATAGATCTGTTCGCCACCTCCATGACCAAGAGGCTCCCTTTGTACTGCTCCCCAGTTCCAGACCCAGCAGCAGTTCACGTGGATGCTTTTCTGCTGGATTGGTCCCATCTCGACCTATATGCATTCCCGCCGTTCAAGATCATCAACAGAGTCATTCAGAAGTTCGTCTCTCACGAAGGGACACGGCTGACGCTGGTTGCTCCCCTTTGGCCTGCAAGAGAATGGTTCACAGAGGTACTGCAATGGCTGGTCGACGTTCCCAGGACTCTCCCTCTAAGAGTGGACCTTCTACGTCAACCTCACGTAAAGAAGGTACACCCAAACCTCCACGCTCTTCGTCTGACTGCCTTCAGACTGTCGAAAGACTCGCTAGAGCTAGAGGCTTTTCGAAGGAGGCAGCCAGAGCGATTGCCAGAGCAAGGAGGATATCCACTCGTAGAGTCTATCAATCCAAGTGGGAAGTCTTCCGAAGCTGGTGCAGAGCCAATGCAGTTTCCTCTACCAATACCTCTGTAACCCAAGTTGCTGACTTCCTGTTACATCTTAGGAATGTTAGATCTCTTTCGGCTCCTACGATTAAAGGGTACAGAAGTATGTTGGCTTCAGTTCTCCGCCACAGAGGTTTGGACCTTTCCTCCAACAAGGATCTACAAGACATCCTTAAATCTTTCGAGACTTCTAAAGAACGTCGTTTGTCCACTCCAGGCTGGAATCTAGACGTAGTCTTAAGGTTCCTTATGTCTCCTAGGTTCGAACCTCTCCAGTCAGCTTCCTTCAAAGACCTTACTCTCAAAACTCTTTTCCTCGTCTGCCTTGCGACAGCCAAAAGAGTTAGTGAGGTTCACGCCTTCAGCAGGAACATAGGATTCACATCCGAATCAGCAACATGTTCTTTACAGCTCGGATTTTTAGCTAAAAATGAACTTCCTTCACGTCCTTGGCCTAGATCGTTCGAAATTCCTAGCCTTTCCAACATGGTGGGTAACGAACTAGAGAGAGTTCTTTGCCCTGTCAGAGCTCTGAAATACTATCTTAAAAGGTCAAAACCTATACGAGGACAATCAGAGGCCTTATGGTGTGCCATCAAGAAACCTTCGATGCCTATGTCCAAAAACGCAGTTTCGTATTATATAAGGCTTCTGATTAGAGAAGCTCATTCTCACATGAAGGATGAAGACCTTGCTTTGCTGAAGGTAAGGACCCACGAAGTGAGAGCTGTAGCCACTTCGATGGCCTTTAAACAGAACCGTTCTCTGCAGAGTATTATGGATGCAACTTATTGGAGGAGCAAGTCAGTGTTTGCATCATTTTATCTCAAAGATGTCCAGTCTCTTTACGAGAACTGCTACACCCTGGGACCATTCGTAGCAGCGAGTGCAGTAGTAGGTGAGGGCTCAGCCACTACATTCCCTTAATCCCATAACCTTTTTTCAATATTAATCTTACCCGATAATCATGTAGCTGTCAACTCCGTTGCCCGACAGAATTCTACGGAAGGGATACGCCAGCGATCGCTATACAAGAGGGGGGTGTACTCACAAGCGCCACCTGTGGCCAGGTACTGCAGTACTTCTTGTTGACACCACCTCAATTTTTCCTCTGTCGTGCTTCCGGCAAGACGTTCATGGATACGCTTATAATTTTGGAGTTTTTTGCTCACGATTTGGTGATGTATTTGCTCTAGAGTTTAGCTTTCGCTATTCAGGAAGTTTTATCATTAGCTTAGCTAGCTTTTGGAATTAATTTGATTAATTATGGTGACGAAGAGAGTATGAACTCTCTTTCACTTTTAAATGGCCGACCCTTCCCTTAGACGGAAGTGTTGGTGTCTAAGAGAGTATAGACTCTCTTTCTTAATTTTGCTTAACAAAAGTTTTAGATTTATTTTATATCTCTCCGCCTTTTATAGGCCTCTTCGTTCAACTTCCTTTTATTATAAACTTATTAAAATTAATTTTTATATTTGTTTATATTCGACCTTTCCTAATAGTAGGCGGTCTTTTCTTGGTATCGAAGTTAATTAACATTGAGCCCGTCATTTCGGTTTTACCTGTTAACATATTATGCTATTTTAATGTTTTTGAAAGAATTTCTTTGATAGTCTCGTACTGTTTTCAAAGTTGAACTAACGTTTTGTATTGTCTCTGCAGTTGTTGACGTTCAGAACGTTCAACTTGCGCTCTATCGTTACGATAGAGAGAGAATTTTCACGGTGTCACGTTGCAGTAAGAGTTACCGTTTCTAGCGTTTTGTTCATTCTTTCTTAGATTAATGGTTTTAATTCTAATAAAGGAACTTTTTATTTGGGAAATTTTTCAGTTTTTTCCTTTAACAATAATATGTTTTAACGATATATATGATTGGGCTCTTCTCTCAGGTTCTAAGTCTAGAGAGAGAGAGAGAGAGAGATAGAGACGGAGGGAGAGAGAGCTGGATAAACGTTTCGTTCAAGCGAGTAACGTGGTTATCGTTTTTGCTCTTCTCCCTAGTCTCTTTAGGGGAAGAAGGTAAACGTTTCTAGAGTTTTATTCTTGTTCTCAAGCTTTATGCGGTGAGAGATTTTAAACGTTGTTTATTTGATCTAGTGTTTAGTCTCTTTCCAGCCACTGAATTATTTATCTTTCATTAGATTTTTCTGTTACATTGTAATTCTGTTTTCGCAATTACTAACTTTTAAGGAAGGATAGAATTGCGTGTTTCAGGTACAAACCACTTAAAGTTTCGAGTTCAGTGAAATAAGTGCAAACAGAAAATCAAAAGTGATAAGTGATTAGCGCAAAGTGTGTCAGTGTTGTGCGTGAGGGTACTTCTGTGCGTGCCAGTCGTCCTCCCAGTCCGGGACCTCTTGCAAGCTCCCAAGCCCAGGGGAGAAGCAATGTCGAAGGGCAAAAGGGTTCGGCAGGCCTTGATCGGCGCACAGAAGTATCCTCGGTGGTTGCGGGCGTGTTTTACAGAGACCGTCACTCCCACCCGCAGACGATTGAGCCCTTATTTTGCTCGTCTGCAGAAGAAATTTCGGGGAGAAAACGCTGGACTCAGGTCTCAAGACCTCTTAAACGTAAAGTCCAGACCTCTAGAGTTCAACAACCCGGATGCAGTCATTGGGTTAGCTCTGACTCTCCGCAGTCATCAGGTGACTGCACACCTCCTAAGAGAGGTAAGGCGATGCCTCAACAGACCTCATCTTCTGTTAAGGCTTTGCCTCAACAGACCTTATCGTCTGTTGATCCCAAGATGACTTTGCTGCAGTCCATGCAGTCGCAGCTTGCGGTCTTAATGCGTGAGTTTCAGGCTGAGAAGGTTACACCTTCTCCTGCGAGCGCTCCGCCTCACCGCAGTCCAGTCTGCCAGGCGTACGAAGTTGAGGTTCCTCAAGCTACCTTACCGCGTTCGGAGTTGCCAATTACCAGCGTTGTGCAGCAACCTCAACCTTCCTTAAGGCAACCTCAACAATGGGAGCAGGAGTCTTATGCCTTGAGGCAAGATTTTCTTGCAGTTAGACCATCTTCGAGGCAACAACCTCTTGAGGTACGACAACCTCTACCATCCTTGAGGCAGCCACCTCAGCTCTCGCAGCTGCTACCTCAACTTTCCTCAAGGCGAGAGCCTCAACTCTTGAGGCTAGCTCCTCAGGAACCTCAACTCGTGAGACAGGAACTGCGTTCTGCGCAGCCGCTACCTCAACTCTCGCAGCTCACACCTCAAGAACCTCAACTCGTGAGTCAAGAGCCTCTCTCTGCGCAGCCACCTCAACCCTTGAGGCAAGCGCAACTCTTGAGGCAGGAACCTCATGCTATGAGTCAGCCACCTCAACGCATGCATCTGCCACTTTCTCCTCAACTTGAGCCTCTTCCCATTCAACTTTGAAATAACAAATGACAATAATAACACCTCATTACTTTCATAACTTGCATTTGTAATCATATACATGTATGCCTACACAAACATTATGATAATGGAGGTTATTCGTATTACTTAAATAAAAAAAAAAAAAAATATATATGTTTTCCTTGCAATATATTTTTAACAAAATCGCAAAATATGGCAAAAATATCTTCAAAACAAAAATGAATTATGAGTTATGAATGTAATGTAAATTTTATGTTGATATTAAAACCCCATGCAAGCATGCATGAAGTAATGCAGTGTTGCCAACAGGGCGAGTTTCCCTTCCCTGAGGTGAAGTAGATTATAGTACGTATATTTAGTGCAGCTTAATTCTACGATTAGCCGGCTATCAAATTCATCAACAAAACAGTCTAATCAATTCCCTCGGCACGTGCACTTTCAATAGACAGTAATGCGATATTACTCAATCTAGCACTGGTCATGGAATTTCTGAGAAATGTTACACGCCATGCAACATGCTCTGCTTACCTTACAGCATGCTCTACATACAGCATGCTCTGCATACAGCATGCTCTGCATACAGCATGCTCTGCATACCTTACCCGCATGCTTCTCAGTCACACATCTTTGGTTGTTGCCAACTCACTAGACTGTCAAGCAGTTTCATAACGTTGCCTTCTAGTCTGCTGCTTTTGCACCAGTGAAACCCTCACGGAGAGAACTTAGCTTTTCTCGGATATGGTCCCTGTAGATGAAAAAGTGCTTTTCTCCCTCCTTCTGATATTCCCTTGAGGACTCTGTCATTTGGAGAGGAGCCTTTAGCTGCGTAGCCCCCTATGGGCTTTTATTTAAGCATAACATGCTTCCAGGGAAGGTAATGGTTCCACTTCAGTCGCTAACCCCGTCTGTTACCACACCTGCTCCCATAGACCTTGATCTCTGTTGCAAGACATGCAGTCCAAGCTTAGTCCTTGTTAGAGGATTTTTTGTTTACGGAGTCAGTGTGTCACTGGGAAGACGTTCAACAACCAGCAGAAGTGACTTGTTGTGACGCAGTGCGGCAACCTCAGCAACCCGATAAGGAGTTGTCTGTACGACCCAGACAGTCTAGACAGCTTCGGGTTGTCACTGTACTTCCTCGCTTCCCCATGGTTGACAGTTCACAGACTGTGCAGCAGTACCATGATCTTGTGTCCGGCTCCGTCAGACGACTGGCTTTTAAGAGCTCCCACAAGTCGTCTCTGTCTGGAGATTCTCAGATGGACTATGGATCTGACCAAGGAACTGGGCCTCCTGGTCAATTTTGAGGAGTCTCAGCTCGTCCCATCCCAGACCATTGTCTACCTGGGTATGGATCTTCAGAGTCGACCTTTTCGGGCTTTTCCGTCGGCCCCAAGGATCTTCCAAGCCCTAGAATGCATCCAGAGCATGCTGAGAAGGAACCGATGCTCAGTCAGGTTGTGGATGAGTCTAACAGGGACACTTTCATCGCTGGCCCTGTTCATCGTGTTAGGGAGACTCCACCTCCCCCCCCCCCTTCAGTATCATCTAGCTGCTCACTGGATAAAGGACATGACGCTAGAGACGGTCTCAGTTCCTGTTTCCGAAGAGAGGAGGTCTTCTCTCGCGTGGTGTAAGAACAGCTTTCTTCTCAAGGAAGTCTACCTCTGGCTGTTCAGAAACCCGACCGCCGTCTCCTCTCGGACGCATCAGACACGGGCTGGGGTGCGACTTTGGACGGACAGGAATGCTCGGGGAACATGGAATCAGGAGCAAAGGACACTTCACATCAATTGCAAGGAGTTGTTGGCGGTTCTTCTGGCCTTGATAAACTTCAAGTCCCTCCAGCTTAACAAGGTGGTGGAGGTGGACGCTGACAACACCACAGCCCTGGCTTACATCTTCAAGCAGGAAGGGATTCTTTCGTGGAAGTTGTTCTAGATCGCAAGGGACCTCCTCATCTGGTCAAAAGATCGAAAGCTCACGCTGGTAACGAGGTTCATTCAGGGCGGTATGAATGTCATGGCAGATCACCTCAGCCGGAAGGGTCCAGGTCATCCCCACAGAGTGGACCCCTTCACAAGAATGTTTGCAGCAGACTTTGGGCCCTGTGGGGTCAGCCAACCATAGATCTGTTCGCTACCTCGATAACCTAGAGACTCCTGTTGTATTGTTCTCCGATTCCAGACCCAGCAGCAGTTCACCGTGGATGCTTTTCTGCTGGATTGGTCCCATCTCGACCTGTATGCATTCCCCGCCGTTCAAGATTGTCAACAGGGTATTATTATTATTATTATTATTACTTATTATTATTACTTCAGAAGTTCTCCTCTCGCAAAGGGGACACGGCTGACGTTGGTTGGCTCCGCTCTGGCCCGCGAGAGAATGGTTCATAGAGGTACTGCAATGGCTGGTCGACATTCCCAGGACTCTTCCTCTAGGAGTGAACCTTCTACGTCAACCTCACGTAAAGAAGGTACACCCCAAACCTCCACGCTCTTCGTCTGACTGCCTTCAGACTTTCGAAAGACTCTCAAGAGCTAGGGGCTTTTCGAAGGAGGCAGCCAGAGCGATTGCCAGAGCAAGGAGAACATCCACTCTCAGA
>NW_027171894.1:2500-12500 GCF_036898095.1 Palaemon carinicauda
TGGAAAACAGCAAACTCTCGTAATTTTTATGATTGACTATTTAGTTGCCCAAGAAAACGCAAAGTAATTCAAAATATTTTTTATTGGATTCTTTTGAAGGTAAATTTGAGAATAATTAACAAGCATGATATATTCATAAATTTTGCTTCTGTAAAACACTAATGCGCTGAATTACACGATATCAAAACAATTGTATTTACCATGTTATTATCAATAATTCATAAAGCATATCTGAATAATTTTGAAGGAGCTAATTCCAAAATGTAAGATTAATTTTTTTTTCTTTAAAGTGTCGATAACTTCAATATATTATACGCATTAAGGATTCTTATCTTTCTTGGATGATATGTAAATGAAATAAAACATCTATATTGATATCCTGACACCCCAAGACCAATTAAAAAAATAAAAGTTTTAAATTTAAAAAACAAAAATTACATACTTTCACTGAAATACCAATAGTAAATTTATGTAGCAGAGAGCCTCATTTTCCGGTGATCTCATGTAATTACTGGAATTTTCAGTGATTAAATGTAATCACTAACACTCACAGTGGTTACAAATATCAGAAAGTATTAGTAATTTCATGAAATCACTGTTTTCATTGTAAAACATACATACATACACACACACACACACACATATATATATATATATATATATATATATATATATATATATATATATATATATGTATATACACATACATATATATATATATATATATATACACACACACATATATATATATATATATATATATATATATATATATATATATATATATATATATATATATAATATACACACACACATATATATATATATGTATATATATGGGAGTGTATATGCAACCCGTATTTCTTTTTATATTGCTAAGCGAGAAGAGTATCTTATTTCGAGAAGAGCAACAGAGCTGAACCCAGATTCACTTACTTTACTTTTAATGGCCGCTTTTCTGGTCTTATACAGCAGTGGAACCCTACTCTCTATAGGACCTTCACAATCATTTTTTCATGTACAGTACAATTATCTGAGCATGGACATGGACACTTACTATGAATTGGTTATTAGAGTAACACCTAATATAAAGAAGCAAGACACCCGCACGAGGAAGGCTACAACACTTCATGAAAGCCTTTCTGCCACACTACGATAATTAACAACAGGACGATCATATGAAGATTTCAACTTCAATGCTCAGGTCAAATTATTCCAGAAACCTGTCAAGCCGTTTGGACTTCATTAAACAAACATAATAGCAACATGCTCTCAAATGACATGGTTCACATATCTAAAGTCAAACTTCACTGTACTGTTTTATGTCGGTATAAATAAATGGTAGCGGTCATCAATGGAAAAGATGTTTATCATGTAGGATTTTGGAACAAATGTAAGAATATTTGATGGGAGTGTTATTGAAAACGCTAAATTTTGAGAAAAATTAACCAAAGACAGTCTTCCAATAGCCTATGCTACCCTCCATAATCCTCGTTGGAACCTTTTACGTCTTTCGCTTACAGGAGATTAAATTTTTCAATGAAACATTAAAAAAACCTTATGTTCAAAACAAGCTTAATGAACAGAAAAGAATATTCAACCGTAGATTGCCCAGAGGTCACAGAGTAATTGCGACTGCATTCGGAAGATTGCTAGCATTTATCGAATATTTTCTGCTCCAATTAATTTGGAATTAGAAAATGAAGTTTTGTTTCATGCACAATTACATACAGCGTCATAATATACAGTTCATGATTATTAACCATTGTTATTACCTGAAGGAAATGGAAAAGACACTCGAAATGCCAAAAAGTTCGAGAAATGTTTTACTATTTCATTTGTGACGGTGCAGTACACTGGCAATCAGAGATGGTTTGAAATATATTTTGAATGCAAACATTATAATGATTGTGGTATTTTGTGTTATATTAAATATAAAATATTTTAAGATAAAATTATGTACAATAATATTTCATATTAATATTGTCATAAAACGTTAGGTTTTATTAATATAATATATGAATTGTCACAGTTTCAATTAACAGGTGCTGTTAATTAAACTTAATACTGCAATGTTTATTACTTTCGCTTACCTCTTGCACATTATACACAGATGGAAGGACGAGATGTTTCTGAATCCTTCATAAAGGATAGAAGCTCATAATACCAAGCGATGAGTCACACACCTCATCAGTTCCTTTAATTGATTTCTTGGAGGCCTCAACCTTTTCTCGTTCCTTTTGAAGCACACGAGGCGTCAAGCTTTTCTTCAAGTTTTTCTATTGGAACTTTGTAAGCCCTGTTTTTAGGGTTCCTATCCTAATATATTTTACTCTGCATTCCAAAGACAAGGATGACTTGTAAAGTTAAAAAAATTCTCTACAAAAAGTTTAGTCCACTCAGATATCAGAGATTTCCACTTTGAAGTTTCACTCTAAAGAAAACAGTAATGAGGCTTCCGATATAGACACTGGCCAAGTTGACTCACCCAGCGACAAACCAGCATTCCCAGCAGATGTAAATTACATCGTTCAGTAAATGTCCTTGTTTAGATCTGAACGAGCTATCGATTGTAGAAATTATATCTTACGATCAAAACCCGAGAAAAAACCTTCACACATAATGATATTCTTTAACTCTGCCGAATTCGATATAATCTCACAGATTCAATCGCTAGTGAATGGGCAGCATAAAGGCCATTTATGACCTATTGGAAATAAAAAGCTAAAAGGTTAGATAGCAAGATGGAATGAAAGAAACGGGAAGGGCGTTTTAGCAGAAGGCAAGGACCGAAAGGACAATTGAAAAGACTAAGTGATGCCTACAGTGCACCGTTTGAGGTGTAATAACAGCACAAACCCTTTACAGGCTTGTACCATTTACTTCTAATATAACATACGCAAAACCTGTAGTTTGGCTTTGGAGAAAAAAGGGTGTCTAATTTTGCTTTGTGATGCTACTCTCTTTGCCATATGCCCCATCTTTTCAGGTTAGAGCTACAGTTTGTGAAATCGTTACAGATATTTAGCTAAATTTAATGCGATGTAAATAACTGTAGATAAAGTAAAACATGAAACAACTGAAAATATAACTGTTAGTTAATCGTTTCCCTATTCATTTCTCTAACAACATATATCCCCCTTAGAATTGGATTTGAAACTCCACACTAATTTCACTGTTGAGGGTAAGTGGATTTCTCTGTTTATCTAAATGAATATATATATATATATATATATATATATATATATATATATATATATATATATATATATATATATATATATATATATATATATATATATATTGGAGACGTCAAGCCAGAAAAGTTTCCATTCTTTTTATTTTACCACTTTTTGAATATTTTTTTCCGTGTTTGATCTTCACCAAGTAACTTGTATCATATATTATTGCATAACACAAGAGTTCTCTTAGATATCTTATCCCAGATATCATTGATAATATCTTGCCCCTTTATTTAATGAGCTCGTAATAATGGAGTTCAATCTTACATTTGTACATTGATTAACATGAGAATCATTACAACATTACAGAATGCAGACCTGCGAAGTCATCAATTGACCATTTTGAGAAGAAACCCGTTCTCTTAATGCTAAATGCTCGTTAACTAAATTGTAGGTCGGTTTGGCAACAGGAAACATTGGGTTATTGGCAAGATAGAGACGGCTCTGGATTGAGTGCCATCTTTCTATAGCCACGCAGACAATCTGAAAGTCTGTCGGTTCTATATGTATGAACTATCCAATATCAAGTTATTAATCAGATACGGTGGTGTATTCAGGGAAAACAAACTTGTTCTGATAAGTCGCTCAGATCGAAAAATATTATCTTGGCCCAGTCAAAGCCTAATTTATATTCTACTTCCGAATGTGTATTCTCTTTGATTTCTTGATCATTATTCGGGTTAGGCTTCCATACACAAGACCCACCAGTAGCTCTTCTATTACAAATACGTCTTTGGCATTCCCCTTACTTAGAACTCTTTTGGGCTTCCTGAATATCAGGTCATTCATACAGCACAGAAAGGGAACAGAGTGCATAGAGAGTAGTCCCTTTCTTCTTAATAAGTTAGACATCAATCAATCGTAAATTGTGAATGTTATGTGAGGGAAACAATTGACAGATAGTGAAAATATGTGAATTGAGAGTGAATATGATATGGTTACATTTCATCGAAGTGAAATATATATGATTCTCGTAACAAGCAAAAACTCGTACTTTCATTAAAACTATTATTCTAATTTTTTTCTTCTAAATGTTCATACAAAGGTATATGAAAGATTAATTTCCTATTTATATGTTCTAGATGTCCAATGTAAATGGGGTGAGATAATTATACCAATTCCATAGTCATATTGATTAAGGAGGGAAGTTTAGTGGCCATAACCAATCTTGAATGATCATTATATTTTATTTCTTTTCGTCACTGGGCTATTATGCCTGTTGGAGACTTTGGGCTTATAGCAGCCTGCTTTTCCAGCTAGGGTTGTGGCTTAGCAAGTAATAATAACAATAATAACCATTTCCTTTTAAATTCTGCACTGAAACTTATCAAGAAAAAAAACCAGAAAAGAACGCTTCACATCTGAGGTTGTTTTGATATTGTTGAAGGTTTACGGTAAAAATAACCCTTGAATATATCAGAAGGGATTTTATTTTGTACATGTGCGAAATAGAAACTATAAAAAGGAAGACCAAAGAAAAATATAAATCAAAACCTGAAAAAAACCAACTCCAGAAATCAAAGAATTTCTCGTTGCCCGAGTTTTTCCAGAGCTAACGAAGACTCACTACCTGGTGCTGGGTGCATTTTACATTTGTCCCCTGTTGGAAAAAATGGAAACGTCCCAAAAATATTCATATAAGGATGCAGAAGAATACGGGAATGAAGAGAAGACTTAAATTTGGAAAAGTTATTTTACGTAACATAGCTTAATGCAATCTTACACACGCAACGCATATTCTGTACATACATATATATATATATATATATATATATATATATATATATATATATATATATATATATATATATATACATATATATATATATATATATATATATATATATATATACATATATATACATATATATACATACATACATATATATATATATATATATATATATATATATATATATATATATATATATATATATATATATATATACATATATATACATACATACATATATATATATATATATATATATATACATATATATACATACATACATATATATATATATATATATATATATATATATATATACATATATATACATACATTATATATATATATATATATATATATATATATATATATATACATATATATACATACATATATATACATACATACATACATACATACATACATATATATATATATATATATATATATATATATATATATATATATATATATATATGTGTGTGTGTGTGTGTGTGTGTGTGTGTATATCTTGATTAGACAATGTCTTCAGGCCAAATAAAAACAAGAAATTATGTCAATTAGAAATTAATTTGATCTTACAATTTCTATTATAATGCCTTCGGAGTAACATTACTTTTTTTAAAGAAAGTGTTACTGTTTCACATGATAATTTCCTGGAATTAGACACACCTTCAAACTATCCAGTCATCCAGGTAAACCCAACCCCCCTTCTTTATAACTACCAATTTGACGATGTCAGAAACTAACGCACTATCTTTTTAAAGTTTTAGAACCTCTACCGTATATTTATCAAGAAATTGATAATACTGCAAAGTACACCATCATCGTTTCCATATATTAGATTCCTGTTTAGGAATCTAATATATGAAAGGTGGGTGGTCTATATCAAGGATGACCTTCGATCAAAGGGATTAACCAGTGATGAGGTGTGGGACAGAGGTAGATGGAGAAAGTCGACCAGAAACATCGACCCCACATAGAAGTGGGAAAAGATGTAGACAAAGAAGAAGAAGAAGGATTTCCGCAGTAATATATGTTCCATAATTCTTATGATTCGTTTTCATCCTTTATATAAAAATTATTTTGATTTCAAGAAAAAAATTCATGTTTAATGTGTATTCAACATTTTCATCCCTCTACCAAATGTTTAAATTTTGTAAAACACTCCAGTACAAAAATGCATAAGAAAAAGTTCCGAAATGAAAGTATCACTGTCTCTTATTACATAAAATCGTTAGTCATTATGACAAAAACTGAGTTTAAATTGCTCCATTTGGCTCTGCTCCATAATGATATTAATTATATTCTCAACAAGAGATATGAAAAAATGAATGACTCGATCTTTCCAGGTCTTGTTGGAGGATAATAAACTTGAATTTCAGACTGCTTATTTCTTACAAGCAAAATGCATAACTTTCCATGTGACACTGAATAACAACGCAGTAATTTATGTATCGTCTGAACAGAGAGAGAGAGAGAGAGAGAGAGAGAGAGAGAGAGAGAGAGAGAGAGAGAGAGAGAGAGAGAGAGAGATTTCAAAACCCATTTTATATATCAATCGATTTATAGGGTTACGTGTTTTACATTCAAATTTGTGTGAATATGAAAGACATTTCAATAACAATATTAAGTTTCAAAAGAAGAATAGCAGATTTGATAAAGGATATCATAACTAGGTAACAGCAAAATTACTCGTAAAAGACAAGCAGTATAGATTCTAACAGAAGCTAAAGACACGATTTTTCTATTTTGGAGAAGAGGGGTGACATAAAAGTATGTGTAAGAAGCTCTTCGTAACTTATTGAATTATCCTCTCCTTCGGAAAGTTTTATTTCCAAAATCCTCGAAAATACAACTTAACTCTCTCTACTGTATATTCATGTAAGCTACTGAATGATAGGCACTTGCAGAATTTTGTGTCTCCCTGACATAACTTTTTCAGCAAAAGTTTCATAATCCAATATATCTGGAGGTAACACCAACGCTTTTGTGTATTTTCAACCACTATCTCCCTTGGCTAACTTTCAAGCTTATTTACTCTGTACTACACTTTAGACTCGGTAAAACTCTTACACATTACATTACAGTGTCCATTACACGTAACGGAACTTGGGACAACTCAACATATGTCAGATACTCCTGTCATAGTATGAACGAGTTATTTTTTTTATATTCTTTTGAAATATAGACTACTCATAATAAACTCACAAGCGGAAAGTGCATATAGGAAAATATTTCTTTTGGTTTACATGTTTTTTTTTATAGTTTAGATCCACTGGCTTCAGATATTAAACTACTAACTGAATTTAGAAAAAAAAAACGGAAAACTACCCTCCCTCTACATACTGATCATGATTGAACAAAATAAATGCGCTTTTAAAGTTTCTGATCTCCAATTCTAGTTATCACGATGTTTCACCGAATCTCTTTTTCCAGAGCATTCAGGAGATATTCTCATAGTTATCTCTAAAACAAGCAAAGATATGACTCAATATATTCAGAATAAATCATTAGTGCTCAGATATTAAAGGAAACATTTTTTATGGCAGCCATGTTTTAGAATCTGGGAAATGGTACAGTTGTTTCTGATTGCTTATACCATTTTCCCAATATGATATAGTTTTCATACTTTCCACAAAAAAAATCAGGTGCAAGTTAAAATCCAATCATAATAAACCTGACAACAACAACAACAACAACCGCAACAATAATCACTATAACGATAATGAAAATATTAACAAGACTTTTGGTTGTTGTATATTCATGAAGTAGTTTTAATTGCAAAATTCCAGAAATTCTCTGGCAAGTGCTAAATTAAAACTGAATTCTTAGAGTAAGGGAAAAAACAATTAAATCTGGTGTATATGAGAGAAAAATATGCAAAATGATATTCCGCCTGTGAGAGTTAATATGCAAAATGAGTCCTTTGAGAAATCTGAATTGTAAATGCCATTTACTAGCATAGAGCCAGACAACCACAGAATGGTCTCAAAGAACTGGGTTCATTAAAAAAAAAGTATTTTTCACATTTGTTCGATGTAAACATATTCATTTTAATTCATGTCGTTGAAAAAATCTTTAAATTTGGAGTTTTAAAAGGACATAGTTAGATTGTACTTTTTTAAATTTCATTTGGAATAGTGTTGCACAATTTCTCTAAAATTTACAATTAAAAATGACAATAGATTCATATTGCTACTGAACGATGCAGAAATGTCGGCATATCCCAACGTTATTTATAAGCAAGGGATTTGAAATGTTATATTTCAATATGAGGATAATGATTTTATGAACAAACAAATGAGCTTATTGAACATAAGTCAAACGATATAAGAAAAGGAATATGAGATGAGTAAAAAATATCATAAGGAAGATAATTGCAGAGACAATTGGAAATCAGCGGCCTGACAGTGTAGCCATCTAAACAAGACTCGAGAGAATATATCTATAAAAAGAGATCAGTTTCCTCCCAATCATGTCTTTTTTTTCCATAGAATTTTTGCTCGGGGCTACAAGCATTATTCCATTTACAACTTCCTCGAATGCAGGATAACTTGAAAAGAGCTTTATGGTTATTATGGAGATGACGTTTAATACAATCAAGATATGAGAGAAATGTAGTTATGGTTAAATGTTTTCTCTCTCTCTCTCTCTCTCTCTCTCTCTCCTCTCTCTCTCTCTCTCTCTCTCTCTCTCTCTCTCTCTCTCTCTCCCCTCTCTCTCTCTCTCTCTCTCTCCCCCTCTCTCTCTCTCTCTCTCTCTCTTTTTTGAAATGTTAAACCAAGCATTCATACATGGCAAAAGCTTATGGAACTTTAATGAATTTCATATGTTAATGTTGTATAAAATAACATGACCACCCTCAAAGTATCTTAGGCTTTCCATTGGAAAAAAAGCTTTCGTGAAATAATATGAAGTAAGATGAAAGTAACTGGCTATAGCTAATTTAATAAGAAAAATAATGTTAAAAAGTATAAAAATTCTTCGTAATAATCAATATATGGTTCCCAAGAAAGTTAAGTGTAAATCTAAAGTACAAGAACAATTGTACGTTATGAAAGCAAAGACTGAAGTAGTAGAAGGGGAAGCTAATTTTGAATTTGAAAATCAAAAATGGAAATTAGATAGTGAAATTAAGTACTCAAGAGTAAATGAACATTTAGGTTAGGAAGAATCGTGAATTAATGGAAGCATTTCGAGGTTGGAACATACACAAGGTTTCTCATTTAAGGGTGGCGAATTTGTCATCACTTTATATATAATAATATGTTCACAAGCTTTTATCCCCTATTGGAACTGTCTATGCCTGATGATCGCCGGACTTGGGTTCGATTCCCTCTCAAACTCTATAGTTTCTTAAAGTGTCTGCAACCTTACCATTCTTGTGAGCTAAGGATGGGGGTTTTGGGGAGGTATAAGTCTACCCACTGATTCATCAGCAGCCATAGTCTGGCCCTCCCTAGTTCTAACTTTAATAGAGAGGGGCTTGTATACCGATCATATGTATACATGGTCAATCTCTTATGTCATTGTCCTGCTAGCTAGGGCAATGTTACTGTCCCTTGCCTCTGCCATTCATGGGCAACCTTTAAACTTTCAATTCTATTTGAGAGGGTTGCTACTTATGATGATTCTGCTTTCCATTGGAACGTGTCCTTTTAGCTGGTTAATGATGAAAGACATTCTGTCACGAAATCTTTCAAAATGTAAAGCACGGCCTTCTCATGACTCCAAGATGAGAAGATATTTCAGATAAAAGGCAAAAACGAAAGAGAAAATAATCAGATTATACTGCATTTTGGAGGCAGCCAAGTCTTTGACATTCAACGCCAGTCTTTCTCCTTCAGACGAAGAAGGTTGGGGAAATAAGATTTATATTTTTATGGTGAAAAGATTCATTGAAACATGAATTAAACATTAGATCAGTCGAATGAAAAGTAACTACAAGTTCAAATTTATTTTTTAATATAAGTTTAAATTTTATGTATAACTCTCATGGATATACTGCCAAGAACTAAATACA
>NW_027171894.1:20000-27500 GCF_036898095.1 Palaemon carinicauda
TTCGCCACAAAGATTCTGGGCGAAATAGGTTCCACCCCTTAATTAGATCTTAGCCAATCACGATATCTCTCACGTTAGCAACGGTCACAATACACCCCCTTAAAAATTTGAAGCCGTTAACGCAGGAGACAACATGATTGGCTACGACATCATCAGGGGGTGGGGCTTATTTCGCCTTGAATC
This sequence comes from Palaemon carinicauda, assembly GCF_036898095.1. Taxonomy (NCBI): domain Eukaryota; kingdom Metazoa; phylum Arthropoda; class Malacostraca; order Decapoda; family Palaemonidae; genus Palaemon; species Palaemon carinicauda. Next base: position 20,184 of record NW_027171894.1, read on the forward strand.
TCTGCGGGGACTATAGTTTAATTAAAGGATGGACTCGAGTGTCTTTGCTATTTTAATCATTTCCATTGATAGGACTTTTAGCTGTGAAATTTTTCGATCTTTTCATTCAACCCTTGGAATACAAGTTCATGGCTCTTTCGTGGTCGAGAGGCTAGTAAATGAAAGGCGTAACATCATTGAACCCAATTATTTTTAGGCACAACTGAGGACCTAAGGGTTTGACGCATGCAAACTGAATAATATGTTCCATCTAGTATTCTCGGTCATGTGGCTCTTTCTGAGGATACAGTTACGAGAAAAGGGAAAACTCAACATTCAAAAGAAGTGCTACAATGTTGACAGGTTAAATCTAATATTTTGGACGTTTTCTAGAATTGATTGATGAATGAATAATCAATTGATTTTCTCCAAAAAGGCTCATTCAAGTGTTATGAACTGTGAATATTGTTTTCTCTTCTAGTCATAATGATAAAATATTCGATTTAAATTTCGTGAGTCATTCAGCTTTCATAAGGAAAAATTCGTTATATCAGGATGAAGACATTTGCTATGCACATAATAATCATCATCTTCTCTTACTCCTACGCCTATTGACGCAAAGGGCCTCGGTTACAATTCGCCAGTCGTCTCTGTCTTGAGCTTTTAATTCAACACTTCTCCCTTCATCATCTCTGAGATTACGATTCATAGTCCTTAGCCATGTAGGCCTGGGTCTTCCAACTCTTCTATTTCCTTGTGGAGCCCAGTTAAATGTTTAATTAAACAATTTCTCTTGGAGAGTGGGTAAAACATGCCCAAACTATCTCCATCTCCATGTCATTTAACCTTAGTATATCTTATATCACAATCTAAAGAAAAATATCGAAGAGTGATGTGAAGTTCTTGCCTTTGACCACCCCCAAGAGGCTGTATGTGAATTGAATATTTAGCAGCAATGTAAAACAGTCAGTCATGCCGGCTGCAGATATTTACATTTAGATTAAAAATGGTTCGGTTTCATTTACATACTTCTCTCTATTCTGAATTGCTTGTCCAATGCCTCATTTAGGTTACGGCCATTTTATCTGAAAGGGAAATTTGATTAATATTCATTTTGGTGCTTTCGTCAGCTCCCATCAGTTTTGAAAGAACTTGACGTTTTTATCTTCATGAAACCAAAGCTATTTTTCCTTGGTTATTCAAACAAGTCTCGACATTGCTATCACTTTTTCTTTATTGATAAATTATATTCAAAGGTACAGAAAGACATCAATGGTAAACAGACGCTACGTGATAAATTTGACTTAATTCTGAATAAAGTTAGCGTTCTCTTGCTTGAGGGTACACACGGGCACACTATTCTATCCTATTTCTTTCCCTCTATGTTTAGTTAAAGTTTTCTATAGGTTATATAGGAGGTATTTATTTTGATCTTGTCACTTTTCTTAAAATATTTTATTTTTTTCTTGTTTCCTTTCATCACTGGGCTTTTTTTCCCTGTTGGAGCCCCTGGGCTTATAGCATCCTCCTTTTCCAACTAGGGTTGTAGCTTAGGAAGTAATGATAGCAATAATAATAAAAATCAGTAAACCATTACATGTGTGTACGCCTGTTTCTATATCTGTATAACCAAATGCTATATTGATACTTTCTATGTAAAAACACAACATAAACTTTTTTTTTAGATCTGACCTAAAACTGTCCCGAAAGAGTTGGTAAAACAGCAATTGCGAAAATCTGTAGAAAATAAAAATTTTATTGGTTTAATAGGATTTTCTAACTGTTGAAATTGAATCCATCATCAATGGGATTCATTTGATAATAATAATAATAACAATAATAACAATAATAACAACAATAATAATGATAATAGTAGTAGTAGTAGTAGTAGTAGTAGTAGTAGTAGTAGTAGTAGTAATAAAGGAGTTTTTTTATTACAGTACACAAATTTATAGATTATATAATCAATACCTCGTCTAACATCTCATTCTGCATATACTGTGTAATCCACTAGTTTCTTCCGATTATATCTTTTACTGTAATTCGATACTGTTTAAATAGTAATAGTTGACATTTGCATTAATAGAGCATCGGTAATGTCAAACAGTCGAAGTGGCTTACGCGTGGATAATGATTATTAGTTATTTATAAGAATCTATTTCTTATAAACACACTATTGGTTATGGTGCTGTAAAATGTTTGAATAAGTACAGTGATATCGAAAGTTAGCATGTAGGATGGTCGTGTTATAACACATTCATGGACAATGAATTGTTATCAATTCTATAAAAGATATATGGATTTGTGTTTTTTTCATGGAACCTACACATCACTATCAAGAAGAGACAGATTTGTTTGGCACCTTGAGTAATAGATATCTGTCTGAGGTTCAAGGTGAGGATGGCAGGTTTATCCTTGGCAAGATTCTTGGGCGGGATGTATTGTACTATGCTAGCGGTATTTTTAGATTTATTTCAGAAGCAAGTCTTCTGGAAGCTATTTAACTTTTATAAGGGCATCTTTGTATTTATTGTTTTAAATTTAATTTTCTTATAGTCTTTATTTATAGCAAACGAAACTGGCGTCAATGACCAACGATATCATGACGCCAGAGAACTCCAAATCATTCAATCAATACCCGAGAGAAGTGACATGAATTAGGTGTTACATATCAAAGCGTTCTCAATTACTATGGACCCAGGTATATAGAAGTTAGAATGCTATTTTGTTTTTATCTAATATGAAAATTATGTGTTGCAATTTAGAAATCTGCTATATTTGCAGTCGTCCCTATTGATGAAAAAAAAAAATTTATATATATATATATATATATATATATATATATATATATATATATATATATATATGTGTGTGTGTGTATATATATATATATATATATATATATATATATATATATATATATATATATATATATATATATATATATATTGGAATTTTTTATACCCTAGGATCTATACGGTTCAAAAATTCAAAGATGAAGGGAAAAGATTTAATATTGATTGCAATTATTTGTTTGTTTTTTGACTAATTATTTGCTTTGTAAATAAGAAAATGGACACTTTCATGTGCTCGGAATATCTAGCAAGCTGGTGGAATTAAGAGAGAGAGAGAGAGAGAGAGAGAGAGAGAGAGAGAGAGAGAGAGAGAGAGAGAGAGAGAGAGAGAGAGAAAGTAAAAGCATGTAGGATACGTAACTCTACGGTGATTGCCCGATCAATATTATTTACTCTATAGCAGTAACAACAACAGTTTAAGGGTTTAAAGATTAAAAGTTACTCGTGAATGGCAGAGACAAACGAAATAACAATGACCTAGAGATATAACAATTCCAAAACGTCTGGCCATATGTACATATAATTAGAGTCCAAGACGCCTTTTCATCAAGCAAGTGCCAGGGAGAGCCAATTAATGGTTGCTGATGACTCCCAGACTGCAGTGATACCATCGTTTTTTTTTTGGGGGGGAGGGTTGTATTTTTATCATTTTAAGGACATTACTCATAGCAGACTATTTTGTACCGCATGTGTTTTCATACATGGCTGTACTAACGTTATTGCTTCTCTTTTATCTCTCGCTCTCCCCGTACTAATAATATAGAAACTTATTTAAGCTTGCGGTCGCATGTTTTATACTATTTAAGTTTTGAGTAAATCTTGCTCTCAACTGTCTGTATAATAGGTCGTTGTCTTATTGAAGAAAACCTCATTTGCATTCACCGGGCCTTTCTGTTAACACCTAACTGTTACGTTTCTACAGCATTCAGCTACTCAGGTGCTGTGTCAAGTTCAAATGAACCTGAAATTGCAGGTTTATCTTAAACTTACCGAGTATGCATTTTGCAGGTTAATACACTGGTCTTAGAGCAGGGGAGACAATAGTACTTAAGCAATCAGGTCTTATGTGATTCCCTTTTCTAGGCTTTAAAAGGAAAGTCTTTGGAGACCACATAGCACCTCCTCTTAAATTAGTTTTTCCTTTTCAAAACTATTTTTTGCTAAAATACTGATTATTCTTTCTCCTAATTCCCCTTCTTTTATGTCATTAGGCTTAGCACCATTGTCATTTTGTAATTGCTGTTATTATCACTACTACTACTACTACTACTACTACTACTACTACTACTACTACTACTACTACTACTACTACTTATAATAATAATAATAATAATAATAATAATAATAATAATAATAATAATAATAATACTATATCAAAATTGACTTATATCGTAAGGTAATTATTTAGTCAAATCCCGAGAACTCTACTGTAAAAATCCGAACTACTTTCATTTCATATGTATGAAAGAGTGTTTAAGTCTACAATCTATTCATAAATACATTTATCCTTGGGGAAAAAAGAAAATTCGTATTTCAATGTAACCTTTCCGTAAGTAAAGCCAGTCTAAGCTTAATGTAGTGTCATGCATTTTTGAAAAACCAAATTATGTAATTGATGTTAGAAATCCCCATGCTACTTCTGTAAAGGTTACCAGTCAAATTCACCAGATTTACGATGTGAAGATTGGAAATAGTGAACAATTATAACGTATCTACTTCAATAAAGCTCGAAGATTAATTTACTTTCATATACTTTTACAGTTGGTGCTATTGACATGGATTCATAAGTTTTTTTTTATTATTGTTTACTCAATTATTGATGAATTGCAAAGATACTCTTTTAAAAAATACCAGTAGGGAATCCATGGCCTTCTATCTGCTTTTATTATTTTGTGTCAATTTTGACATTCCTTATGAATGTCTTTTTTTTTGGGGGGGGGGGGGGAGTGTCTCATAAGATTGTGTACAGCATGAACCTTTGATAACTTTAGTTACTTTCAGAGAGAGAGAGAGAGAGAGAGAGAGAGAGAGAGAGAGAGAGAGGAGAGAGAGAGAGGAGAGAGAGAGAGAGAGAGAAAAAATGTAATATTGCGAAAGTTTTCCTAGTACTTACGACTCGATGATTATTATTAATGGCCTCGGACCATCAGATATTCCTGGTATACTTATTTTCATGGCTCTCTTTTGCTTTTCTTCGACTAACTACTGCAATGTAATTGTTCAGAGAATACTTTCCTATTGGTAAGGATAGAAGAGAGTCTTCAGCTATAGCAAGCAGCTCTTCCAAGAGGACACTCCAAACTCAAACTATTGTTCTCTGGTCTTCTGTTAAAAGTACAGATAAGAAAAGGAAAAGCTATACAGCACCATTATACTTTTTAATGATTTTATGAGATATCAGTGAGAATTAGAAAAAAAATTATTGTTTATTAATATCTGATTAATAAAAGAACTCAATCTGATTCCACTCGACTTTCATAAGAAAAAAAAAAATTCTCGAGCATCAGTTGAATTTTTTGCGTTGATCAAATATTTAGCATCAACTCAGAGGGAATGTTTGACAATTTTCATACAAGATGTCAATGACACTCAAGTGCAAAACTCTCTCTCTCTCTCTCTCTCTCTCTCTCTCTCTCTCTCTCTCTCTCTCTCTCTCTCTCTCTCTCTCTCTCTCTCTCTCTCTTCACATAAGACCTATTTCCATCAAAAATAGATTATTTCTGTTATCAATTATTCTGTTGAAAGAAATTCGATTTCTCTACCTTTCTTTTGATTAGTCACTTACAGCTATGGATGTTGTTGCTATCAAAAGTTTAAAGCTTTGGAGGAGTTGCAGGAAGTTGATTAGATAATAGTCTTATCCATCATTAAATGATTTAGTCAAATATTTTAAAAACCTTGATTTCGTATTTCATGATAATTGTAAAAATATGGACATTAATTAAAACTTAGTTTTTCTGTTATCAATGTTAAAAAAAAAAAAAAGACGTATCTAGTTAGATTACTGTAAAGGTCACTGCCTAGTTTAAATCTTACAAATCAAATTACAGAAAGGCAGAAACTGAACTAATGCTCTCATAGTTTCCGAAGAGAAGTTTGAGCCTATACACAGTTTTTTAGAGTAAGGAAGATGTGCACCTACTCACAGGGGTGCCCTTTTAGCTCGGAAAGGTTTCCTAATAGCTGATCGGTCGGAAGTAATTTTGTCCAAATACTTCCGACCAATCAGTTATCAGGAAAATTTTTCGAGCTAAAAGGGCTTCCCTGCTATTCGGTGTAAATCTGCCTTACTAAAAAAAAAAAAAAAAAAAAAGAAATACTAGAGTTAACTATTGAAAAGACGCTAGTACAGAAGTGTGTCCTCAGAGACGTATTCAATTTTTTTCCGACGTCTGTCATTTCCTCCTTTTTTGTGAGTTGGGAATAAAGTATTCAACAACTATTTGACAAGTGAAAAGTCGACCAGAGAGTTCCGCTGTGTATTAACATGACTTCCAGGATGTCCATGACTATTTTATGGGAGCTTACTCTCTAGTTTGTCACCAGGAATTGTTGAAAGTAACAACCCGGAAATGTTTATAAAATTCTGCCTGTACGCGCGGGAGCAATGTTCATGTATTTTTAAGAAGCATTTAATATTAAACAAGTATTTGATCTTCTTAGATGTACATTGAAGGACTCCGCGCAATTCGAGGCCAAATGATACTAACGTTAGGAATACTGTCAGAAATCTGTATTGCTTAGATTTTTAGAACATCTTTTTGACGTAATATTATTATTATTATTATTATTATTATTATTATTATTATTATTATTATATATTAATAATAATTAGATCACCAGCTAACAAAACAAAAGACTGCGGACATGAACACCGATGGATTTGAAATTACATGGTGTCGCAATGACTTGGGTCACTTTCGTGTTGTAGCATGTGTAGGATATATCATTAGGTTTATTTCTTGTAGTCCCCTCAAAATATAATTTTGAAAGTAAAGAGCAATTGATAGATTTGATGGAAAGGAAAAACAAGTCACTGTTTCACATATGTAAATGACTTGAAAAAGGAAACCAATGTAGGCAACTTATTATTATTATTATTATTATTATTATTATTATTATTATTATTATTATCATTTGATAAGCTACAACCCTAGTTGGAAAAGCAGGATGCTATAAGCCCAGGGACCTTAACAGGGAAAATAGCCCAGTGAGTAAAAGAATCAAGGAAAAATGAAATATTTTAAGAACAGTAACAATATTTAGATAAATATTTCATATATAAACTATAAAAAACTTTATCAAAACAAGAGGAAGAGAATTTAGACAGAAGTGTGCCCGAGTGCACCCTCAAGCAAGAGAACTCAAACCCAAGACAGTGGAAGACCATGGTACAGAGGCTATGGCACTTCCCAAGAATAGAGAACAATGGTTTCATTTTGGAGGTCAACCGAAACATGAAACATTAGTAATCAACTCAAAG
>NW_027171894.1:42500-45000 GCF_036898095.1 Palaemon carinicauda
GAGGCCATGCTAAAGAACAGTCCATCCAATTATTAGTAAAATCTGAGCCCGAAGTGAGAAAATCTTTCAACTTTAATAGAATGATCTCATAAGAAAATTTCCAAAGGTATTTTATATCCTTGATATTGTTCTAGTAATTTCAGTTCATTAGCATGAAGTCAAATTCAATTCAGATTTTATTCAAAATAAAATATCACAAGACATTTATTGCTTCATTTATCAATTTGTTTTTTATCACTGAAAATCCCTTTATTGACGAAGGCACTTTACATATTCTAATTGCACGCCTCTGATTATTATTTCAGTATTTTGCCTGCAAATCTTACCCTTTCTAGAATGTCGCACCCCAAAAATCAGGTTCATTAACGTCTAAAAGCATAAAATGATATATTTTAAGTCGATCAGACAAAAGCTGACGTTTTCTTTCTTTCTTTCTTTTCCTACTCCGTCACGAAGGCTGTACGCTCACGCATACTCGGTATCAAATACACCAATAAAATAGTATTTGTTTTTAGATAAATTCCAATTTAGTACACTTTTTGATATACATTACCATGTACAAAGTTATTCAATTATACGGGTTTTATTATCCTAAACTTATTTTAAACGATGGAATAACTGGTGAAATGATATTGGCTGAAAATGGAGTGACCCCCAGAATACTTACAAGATTATTTAGTAGTATGTGGCCTGAAGAGGCAAAACCTGATGAATAGGAGCTAGGAGTGTTGGTGAAAATGGCATAAAAAGGAGATTTGACTGCTTGCAATAATTACATAGGCCTCACACTTACGTCAGTTGTCATGAAAATATATAGCATACTCATTCTAAAGAGAACAGAGATAAAGAATGATAAAAAGCTGATAGATGAACAAGCAGGATTCAGAAAAGATAGAAGTTGAACACACCAAATTTTCCTTTTAAGAAATGTTGTACAGTAATGTGTAGAATGTAGAAATCCACTTTTGAAAATTAATAGCGTGCACTGGCCACTTTTGTGGAGAGTCGTGCGTTATTATGGAGTTCCTTTTATACATGCAAATTTGATTAAGTTTGTTCATGAGCACAGCAAGTGCAAAGTTAATGTTAGTGAATGTCTATCAAATGAATTTCCATTGAAAAGTGGAGCACTCTAAGAGAATGTGTTGTCAACTATATTATTTATCTTCCTCAAGGATTTTTTAATGAATAGAACAGTTGGGGATGGTGGAGAAGGATTAGACTGGATTGGTAACAGGAAATTAAATGACCTAGAGTATGCTGATGACGCTATCCTTATTAGCAGATCACAGCATGAGTTGCAATGCTTGCCTACCAGAAGGCATGAAATATCATAGGAGGTTGGGCTCAAGATAAATAGAAGAAAGTCAGAGATGATGAGAACATCTTTGGAAGGAGAAAGGATTAATGAGGTAGAATCATTTAAGTATTTAGAAGCTATGATCTCTAGAATTGGAGTTTAATAAAAGATGAGAAAAATCTAGAGCAGATAATGAGTAGGTTAAGAAAAATTAAGAAATAAAATCAGCTGAAATTACTTTTAAAAATCAGGCTATATATCAGTTTAGTGAGATCTGTGTTACAGTAGGGACATGTAACCCAAGATATCTTAGTGCATCGGCAGAGGATCTTGATAATAACTCTACTGCATCTAAACACTGTCTCTGTTGCCCATTTACACAGATGCGTCTAATTTATTTTATGTGCTAATTCATACTCTGATTTAATGATATTGAGCATTTCACGAACAATTGAATTTGAATCAGTCCCCATTCTCTAAATGGTGTCCTGTATGTTTGGTAATTTATTATCAGATAAGGAACACCTGCAAAGACAAATATCTTTCTGTGGCTAACAGGATTCTTGAAAGAAATTTTGTCTTCAAGAGGAAAAATATCCATTTCCTTACAAATGCAAAGGTTGTCTACGAAGGACCTGATGCCTAGAGTCGACGCGTCCTCATGAGCAGCCACATAGATTTAAATGAAAAAAAAAAAGAAAAAAAAAAAAAAAACATTGCAACTTGGCGTTCACTATTTTTTATTATTTGTCCCTTTGCTAAAAAGTTATATTAGTCCACGAATACGAGAGCAAACTAAAGTAGAGAATATCCTAACAACATGTATGAAAATGAAATGGATGTAGGCAGGACATATAATGAGAATGACATATAATAGATGCACATTAAGAATAACAGAATGGGACCCATCCATATAGATTGCAAAAGAAGTAGGGGAAGGAAGAGAAGACGGTGGACTGATAAACTAAGAAAGTTTGCGGGTGTGGATTTGCATAGGAAGACCATAAACAGACAAGAGTAGAAGGACATATCTAAAGCCTTTGTTCCGCGGTGGACTAGATAAGGCTCAAGATGATGATAATGGCATTGAAGGCACTCGGGAATATGCCATATAAACTATAAAAGTAAACAAAGTCTGATTTTTGCTACCTAGTTATAGTGGGTATAATGAAGATTACGGATTTATGAAAAGAATGACTA
>NW_027171894.1:65000-67500 GCF_036898095.1 Palaemon carinicauda
TGGATAACATATACGATTTTCTATGAAGAAGCAAGGAAACACCCCACTTCTCTCTCTCTCTCTCTCTCTCTCCCTCTCTCTCTCTCTCTCTCTCTCCTCTCTCTCTTTCTCTCTCTCTCTCTCTCTCTCTCTCTCTCTCGTTATATCTATTCCTCCCCTCTCTTTCTCTCTCTTTCTATATATATATATATATGTATATATATATATATATATATATATATATATATATATATATATATATATATTTATATATATAATTAGGTATATATATACATATATATATATACATAATTATATATATATATATATATATATATATATATATATATATATATATATATATATATATATGTACAGTATATGTATGTGTGTGTGTGTGTAAATGAGACCCTCCGGTGAAATGTTGGTGATGAGTAAATCAAGAGTCTTCTGACGTAAATATCAAGAGAAGAAAAATTGAAATTTCTTCTTCGAAAACTTTGTGTTATATCCTCTAACAGAAACATGAAACATTCGGTGTCCGTCTGAGCAGGCAGTGTGACAAGGCTTCTGGGAATTTAAAGCTGAAACCTCTGTTTATGTATTCCTCCTAGAGAAATGCAGGAGCTCTTATAAACATATCGTAACATTTCCGTGTAAGAAACTATGTTTAAGTCTCAAAATTTACTACTGATATTTGGAGGTCGCCTTATACTAGAGGATGAAAAAATTAAGTTTAATGTAATCGATGTAATAAGAACAGCAAAGTTAATAAGGAGCCAAAAGAGAGATGTTTAAAGTGAAGGAATGAAGACGAATTGGAATAGTTTCATATTTGAAATTCTTTAGACAGTTGCTCTTGTGTATTCTGGTAAACTGAGAGAGAGAGAGAGAGAGAGAGAGAGAGAGAGAGAGAGAGAGAGAGAGAGAGAGAGAGAGAGAGAGAGAGAAAGGAATTCATAATGTCAAGTATGTCATAGAATATAGTATTGGATGTTCCATCAGCTTGTAAGACCAATGTGTGATGGAAGGTGTTAAGGAATAACAAAACTAAGCGGTACAGTAACGATTTTATGGTTGCATGTAAACCATAGTGGCCTTACAGAAGAAAGATCTTTATAGTGAATGCTTGTGGTATAGGAGGTGAAACAGCATGATGATAAAATGAAGATCTGGGGTAGATATTTATTTCATATCTTAATTCGAAGGAAAAAGGTAAATAAAGTCTTTAATGGAAGATTCAAAGTAAATGCTAGTTTTTGACTAGCTTGGGCTGAATGGTATTGAAGGGAACCTTATGAAAGTATATTCTGGAAGGGATAGTAGACTGAGTTAATTTTTTTTTTAATATTGACGAAAAAACGAATTGCTACAATTATCTATCGACGTTACATTATCACAATGAAAGGCCAAATAGTTGGTAGGTTTATTTGTAAGAAAAGTAACCAGTATGGGGCTATATGTCATATTTAAGTCATATAAGTTTGATGAAACTACATAGTGAATGACTCCGAGAAGGGTAAACTTGATAGATTACAAAATCTAGAAATTCTGTAGAATGTGTCGATGCATGAATCTGGTCTGAAATAAATCGTTGCTTACAAAAGGTATAAAGGCGTGTAAGGTCACATCTCAGAGAGATATTTTTAAAGGATTGGTTGATGTCAATATTTGTTCTTTCTTGAAAGACAATGGAGGGAGGAAAGTAGGTTGACTGTATGATGATATAAGAATGAGAGTTCATGATATGTTTTTGATTGAGAAAGTAAGAGACAACACAACGAAGGATAGGTAAGAGATAAAAGTAATTCAAATGAGGAAAGGCATGAACATGCATAATCTTAAAGAAAGAACCCTTAATATCTGATGTGATATGCTATGTTCCATGATATTGTTCTTCATTGATTGAACTAGGTTAGAAGCGCGTGAATGAACAGATGCAGACTGTTGAAAATATCTGATTAAATTTACCATTTGAGAAAATCTAAAGTAAATGTTAGCAAGGACGATGTTATTCGAGAAATCGAAGCCAGATCTGTTGACTCAGCACTCGTTCATAGATGAAATGTGGATGGGGAATGTAAATAGAAAAAGTGTTAAATCTATTGAGGGCCTCTTCTGTATATGAGGATAAAACGAACATGGACTACGATATTTATTTTTGCGTTGATTGACATCACTTCCCAATTGCCTGATTGCAAAGATTTTTATATCATCATATCAGTGTAAATTACTTACATATGGTTAAATTTGCCAATTCATACTTAATCCAAAAGTATGTATATCTTCCCATTTGTAAAATAAATCAAATAATTAAGAATGAAGATCTAAGGTCTGGTGTCTAATGGCAAGGACAAAACAGGTTGTTCGGACTCTTCACTTGTTTTCATTTATATTTGAAAAATAAAACACAACAAATATAGTAACTTGAAAAAGAAAATATCGAATGATGTAATCAAAATCTAGAAAATGTAGAAATACAGATTGGTAATAATGAATCTTTTTAGAGTTTAAAAGCCCC
>NW_027171894.1:77500-82500 GCF_036898095.1 Palaemon carinicauda
GGAAAGTAAAATATTCATGACAAGGGAACGGCGTAATTTGTTTAAAAAAAAAAAGACCTGAGATATGTTGTATTTTTTCCAATGTAAAAGTAAATACCTTAGATCTGATCGTTTCTTCAATTTTTGGCTCCGAAATATAAAGATCTCTGGAAATTTTTGACTGCAATACATTGGCCAACTGTAGTAATTCATATTAAGAACTAAATTCTTTTTACTTTTCAGAACATCTTAGATTATTAACATAGATTTATAGCAAAACGTCACATGCCTTTCTAAATGCTAAATTCACGAAGGTCCATTTGACGTGTGCTGTACTAATAGATCGACGGTTTCTGTCGTTATAATTGCCGTTTGTATTCAGTTTATGTCAGGTGTCGGCCGCCGTTGAAAAGAGATTAACTTCGGGGTTCAAGTGTCTAGAAGAAATGTTTACGTCGTATATACAGTATGTCGTAGGGAAAAGTGAATAAAGATAATAAGGGATGAATAATGTGAAGATAATAGAAGGGAAGAATAATGTGAAGTTGATTGAAGGGCTAAGTAATGTGAAGATAATCGAAGGGGTGAGTAATGTGAAGATAGCTGAACGGCTGAGTAATATGAAAATTATTGAAGGGATGAATAATGCTAAGATAAGTGAATGGGTGAATACTGTGAAGATGATTGAAGGGGTGAATTCTGTGAAGATGATTGAAGGGTTAAATAATGTGAATAATCAAAGGGTTGAATAATAGAAGATGATTGAATGGGTAAATAATGTGGAGATAATCGAAGGGCTTGATAATGTAAAGATAATTGAATGGGTGAATAACGTGAAGATGATTAAAGAGATGAATAATGGAAAGGCTATTGAAGGGGTGAATAATGTGAATGTAAATAAAGGGATGAATAATATGATGATAATTGAAGTAGTGAATAATGTTAAGATAATTGAAGAGATGACTAATGGGAAGATATTTGTAGGGGTGAATAATGTTACGATACTTGAATGGGTGAATAATGTGAAGATATATTACACACATGGTAAAAGGATCAGCTTAGAACAGAGATGGATCAGAAAGACTTTAAATGGCTTGATTAAACGGAAACAATGGACAATGTTAGTTTGTTCAGAAGATTGCTTACTTCAAATAAGGTATAAGAAAGGAGGAGAGGAAAACTTTTAACATGAGAGAGGTATGGCAAAGGATGGGGGACTCTATAGAAGACAAAGGCGAATGGCTTACTTCCGTAGGGGATTAGACGCTTCACTAATGAACCTTACCTGTGTAATAAGCACGTAATTATGCGGGAATATTTTCCTTAGGGGCTGTAATCACGATTTAACTCCTCTGTTCTGTTTGGAATTTGTAACATCTTTTCTGTTCAGGTCAAAATTAACCGGTTATGAAAAATTAAGTTTTTCGTCATACAAAGTAATTTTATGATAACTTTACATGTCTATATGGACTACTGCGTAGAAATGACTGTCATTCAAACCCGCTTCCTTACCTACCCCCCTCTCCCCCAGCCCCCTTACCTTTGAGGTCTAGGACTTTAGCTTCATTTACTACATTTAAATGTTGCTACATCATTTGAGGTTAAGACTTTAACTATAACTATTGCATTTGAATGTTGCTACTCTATGACTCTTCCATGCACTTTTTCGGTCTTTACAAAAAATTGTCGCTACTTAGTTGTTTTTCTTACACAAATAGCAACGACGTCTTTAGAAAATCTCTTCTGAAACTGTAAAGAGTCATTGTCCCTCTTTGACCTTCCTCTTCTGGCAACTCGCTTAGCATTTGGTGTCCTTAGCAAAGTAGCTCTTGAAGATGATAAAGGTTAAATCAAGGCCAATTCAAATATTGAAGTAAAATTCTCCCTTTGAAGGTATCAATTGCCTTCCAGTTAGGCTGTACCATCATCCAAAACACAAATGCATTGTAAGCTGGAACATCAATTATATCATCCAAAAAATGCCATAGGCCATCATCTTGCCTGATGCTTTGACCCATATATTGCTCCAATCTTAACAAGATTGTAAACTCCTCCATTAGTTGAATTATAATATCCTATCATATTGGGGTTCCTTTATTGATTTTCACTGCATGCTACACAGTCATGCATTCTATTCATCAATAGGATAGTTTTACCTTTTTAGGGCAATAAGAGAGAAGGATGTGATCATCATGGTATCCCCCAAAAGTACAATATCTCGTTCTTTATTTAAGGTTAAAGAACTATTTTGGAAGATCTTGTAGATTTTTCTTAACAGTATCAACAAAGGTTTGCTTTCAAGCTTTTAGTTCCACAACTTCCTTCCTTTGAGCTTTTCAATAAGGTGCAGTACTACATGGTTTCCTTGTTCACGTTCAATTACATCACTTCAGCAGTCTTTGTAGACTTCAGCATTCCAAAGGTAGCTTCTACTACATCACATACTGCCAATATTTTTATCTCCTATCTCCCATGTTTCGAAGGAATATACTGCCAAAATGGGCATCTTCTTCTAAAAGGAGCCTATTGCTCATTTACTGCTATAGTTGAAGAAATATTGTATATCACACGGAGTCTCTCTACCCAGGCATTCCAAGCATCTCTGATGGGAGCAAGTTTGTATTTACATATCGTTGGGGGTCTAGCTTCTTTATCATTAAATCTAATGAGCCTGGAGTATTTCCACAATTTTCTAGAGACATAGTAGGTCGGGATAGGCTATAGGGTGTCCATACATATCATCCCATAAACTTCTAAGAGACTCTCTATTGGACTTGTATACACTTGCTAAAATCCTAAATTCAGTTCGGCTAATGGCATTTATTTTGTGAAGTTCTCGACCAGCTTCTTTATTGGCTATTTCCAAAAGGATGTTGAGTAATTTTGGAAAGTAAATGTTTGTATAGTGGGTTATATCTTTTGTACTTTTGTACTTTGTCTTCCTATAGGTATGGAGCTGTGTGCATTCCACATAGAATTCCCATTCTTTGACGTGAAATTTTAACAGAAGGAACTTTGTCCTTCATTTTCATTGTCAGCTTCACAGTCACCACGTGAAACAACGTCATTCACTGAAAGATGGTCACTTTCATCATCACTATTTTCTGATGCTGTGTAATCTAATTCGTCATCTTCTATATGTCTATAGAAACTTGACACAGGAAATGGTGTGGAACATCTGAAACAAAAGATATAGCTATTGTATCTCCGGAATACAATTATCAAAAATCTAATATCAACTAGAAAATTCCATTCACTGATCAATATTTGCTGCTTTCTTGTGATCACCAACATAATATTTCGTATTTTCTTTGGTAAATCACATAAAAATAAGAAATTTCTACTTTATAAACGAGCCTCACAAATGTATAGTAAGGTCATGCTGTATATTGAGATAAGTATTGTTAGGCTAGAGAGAAGTTTGCTGCAATAATACCAGATCTTTAACATTATTTTACTACATTGTTTTGCATTTGCAAGGATCATTTATGTGGCATATATTTTTATTTTAGTATGATTCATCCAGTAAGACAACAAATATTGACCCATTCATCTAGGCTACTAAAAACCATATCCGACTCAGATGTTCTTTACAAAATCTATTTCCAGTACAAAATATTTTGAGATATAAATTCTTTGTAATCTTATAAAACAACACAAAACAATAACTTGTAAGTAAAATACCTATCCATTGTTGACAAAACTTTCGGGAAAAACCTATCAAGTTCTTCATCTGTAAAATTAATACAATAAAAACAAAGTTAGATGCTTCCATATACAATTATATAAAGATACTAATATATTAGAGGAGTCGATAAGTCAATTATTGCAAAAAAGAATTGCAAAATCATGGATGTGTCTCTTTTGACCGGAACATATCAGATGTTACTTTTCTTGTGGTTGACAAACTAATGGTTAAAATGTTTTCAAACTTGAACCATATAATAACTTTACATGTATAAAACAGCTAAGAAACTTAGTGTGCTTATCTTACAGTAAAGAAGACCTACAGGTTATTAAACCTGCCTTGGGTAAAGAAGAAGACCCCAACAGAACAGAAGTGTTAACATCTTCGGTAGGAATGTGGTAGTGATCGGAGTGTATTTTTCTCTGCTAAAACATAAATGGAGTTAATCGACCCAATTTGTATATGCAAATAAATAGTTTTCATCTGCTTTTGTATGATTAAATCTGCCTCGGGTTAAAAGGAAGACCCCGACAGAACAGAAGCGTTAACATAAATGAAGTTAATCGACATCAATTTGTATTTAAAAATGAGTAGTTCATCCTCTACGTCTCCTCCTTTCTTTTCGATAATCATATTAAGTGTCAACAATAGATGATAAAAACTTCAAACCTTAACTACTTATGATTTGCATATGACATAGTTCTATTTAATGAATCATGGAGGGAATTGCAAATTGTAATAGGTGTTTTGAATAGAGAAAGCAGAAATGTAGGACTTAAAATGAATATGGGTAAAACGAAGATAATGTTTAATGAAAATGGAGGGAGACAACAAATAACGGCTATGGACGAACCTCTGGAGATTGTTAATGAATATACGTATTTGGGACAGATAACAAGTGTATCCTCAGGCTACGAGGCCGAAATTAAAAGAAGGATAAGCATGGGAAATTAGGTGGCAAAGAATAACCCCTTTCCTTTGATGTTCAAAATAAAATTTCTTTGTAGTTTTAAGAGACCCCGAAGGCCATCCTGTATACGACCTTAATGGCATATATCACCAGAGGGCAATTAAGGGATGCATACACACACGGGGATCTCGTAAGATCACGCTTCTATAATCCTTATGTAGTTCTTAGTTTTTGTAGATTGATAACACCTAATTTAGCGTTTACATTACATAAACCTATTAGATAAGGCTTTAAGTCCCTGATATTTTAATTAAATAACATTTGATTTTGTTAGCCTCATAAATTTTTCCATTTCCTCGTAAGATTTATTTATACAATCTCATACTATGTTGTAAAATATTTTTTTCTACAACAATTTATAGC
>NW_027171894.1:85000-97500 GCF_036898095.1 Palaemon carinicauda
GAAACTCTAATCAAAACTTTTGATGCCGGTTTATTGAATCTTAATTTAAAATTCGGGAACTTTAAGTTCTTGCCAAGGTGACTTGATTCCACTTGATATTTTCATTATGTTTCATTATAGACTTAGAGATTAATCTATTTTGTCTTTTCCAGTTATTTCTTTTTTTATCATGACAGAATTTTTACTTTTTTTCCTATTTTGATAAATCAAGATATGGCAGTCATGTTTTTTATTTGACTTTTCTTATATTTACCTATTTTTACTTATATTTACTACTATATTTCTTTAATCGTTTCTCTTTCTGTCCCTACAGTTGTTATATTTAATGGGGTTCAGAAATGCATGCATATTCCAGTTCTACCCACACTCAACTCGAAGAACAAACGGAGAGAGAGAGAGAGAGAGAGAGAGAGAGAGAGAGAGAGAGAGAGAGAGAGAGAGACCCTCTTAAATGATGAATTGTAGCTTTTGCTTAAACGGTTCAGGATTTGCACCATATCTCAACCCAAGAGTGTTCAATCTTTTATAGATATTAAATCTCTGAACATTGATTTAATATAAACAGTAATTACTCGCTCGCTTGCGGTTAGTTTATTTCTGGTTATGAAGGCAATCAACTGTAAGATTTTTTTTTATTATGTATTACTATTTTTCTTATTTACTTTTTTGATTAGTTTTATTTTTAACACATATCCTTCAACAGTAATTCATTGTTTTTTAATCTTTCCGTAGTTTAGAATAGAGTTTATGACGTTTCTCTATAAACAAACAATATCTTTCTATAGTTCAGAATAGAGTTTATGAAATTTATGTATAAGAAAAATATCCACGAGTTATAAACCTTTTAACCAAAACAGACCCCATTACTACACCTCAGCGTGAATGCTCTGCCGGTTTTATTGCTCCTTAAGCCAATGAAACTAATTGGTCGCAAGCCTTATGGCTCTAACTCAGGGGTAACTCGAGTGTAATTTACCTCATGGAAGCTAATGGGATTACTTATAATTACAGAGATCTTTAAGCAGTTTTACAGTTTATTCATTATTTAAAACATACTATTAATATAGAGAATGGGATTTTTATTGAATTATTATTTTTGGGAGAAAAATTATCTTCGCTTAGTATTTTTGAAAACGTGAGGATAGATAATTAACAAACAATTGTCCAATCTGCATATGAACATCAATTTATTTCTAAGCTATTCAAGTACGGAGTATTAAGAGCTTTATAATGGTTCATTCATAAAGGATTAGTTCTAAATACAAAATTAAATTTACTTATTTGTAATGCCCTGAAACAGATTTATTAACACTTAAATGTATAATTGTTCTGTCATCTACATGAATCGAGATATATTTTTGAGGATTATGCACAAACACTTATTTTTTCGTTTTTCCTATTTAAGTGGAAAATATCATATCCTTTAGAAAATTATAGAAATTGAATGGTAAACAAGCATATTAATATTAGATTATATTCTGATATTCTGAAATTTATGTATTCAATAAGTATGTTACCATAATCTTCCTTCCCAGTAAAATTCTTGTAATATATCTAATTTTTTTTTTTTTATGAAAATGAACAGACTTAATAATTAAAACATATTCACCATACTATTGTCATTACTGCTTGAATATAATTGACTAAGATTTATTACAAGAAGAACATTTGCTACTCACACAAATAATGATTTCCTACCCATCAAATTTACAAATGTTCTATCTACCACATACGCTCTGTTCAAATTTTAACTTCAGGTCAATCTAAGCATTGCTTGTATATTCTGATTTCCTTTGTAGCACAACCTCTACAAGGCTTATAGACATTTGTACATAAAAGCCATTTGCAGATGATAAAAGTAACAAATTTTTTACTTGACGAAATCTTAAAGGATCTGAATAATTCTCGTTCTTTGGAAGTCCACATCAGGTCTGAAAACACCCTTTTAAAACCAATAATAACAATCTAATAACAGCAATATTTCTATAAAGTTTGAAATGGCAAAAGCAGAATATACTGATCGGGGGCCGATGGCTCCTAACCACACCTTCTAGCTCTTATACTATATATTATTGATTGATTCCCTTTTTTATATCTGATCTGCCATTTAATTACCACCAACACGAAGTTCCTTGACAAGGTTTGTTTATTGTGATCTTTAAGGTTTGACTTTTTGAATTTGTTTTATAGTCTACCTAAATAACAAAATATGTGAAAACTTGCTTGATGTAGTGTTTACTCAAAAGATGTTAAAACCTACTGATTTGAGATGGTTATATGAGTTGAGATATCTCATCTGAAACGTTTGTCAGTCAATGAAATCATGAAAACTAGAGGGAAGAGTAACACTGGCCACATAGAATGTGATATCATGGCCATTAAATTTTTTATAACTAAGTTCGAAATCCTTAACTCTCTTAACCTTCTTCACAATTTATTTCAAGACCCTAATTAGTTGTAATGGCAAATAGCTGTAGTAGACATGACTCAATATTCAAGTATAAATTCCACAGGAAACAGGAAAGTAAAATACCAGGTACCAAGCGCTTTCATGTATTACGTAATACACGAAAGCGCTTGTTACCTGGTCTTTTACTTTTCTGTTTCCTGTGGATTTTCACTTGAATATCAGTCACGTGCAGTTTTGTGACTGATAAGTAATCACTCAATATATATCTACGATAAGGCAACAAAAGAATATTCTCCATCCATGCCACATTTCACAACACTCTTACCTCTGATTAGAAATATCACAGATAAAAACGAATTATACACTTTCGTTGAACCACTTTGATGATTATTTAATATATGTAGGCCTCTGCTTTAATAAATCTGGATTTTGGTTTTCATACTTTTTATTTCATGCTGTGTGAACTAACTGATAGTTCTAGTTTTCACCTTTGCACCATATGTTTGATACACACCAATGTAACTTCAACAAACATATTTGGTACTTACGTATGTGAGTTAAAGAACTACTTGGAGTTTACCGTAGACCATTCACCATTTTTCAATTTCATATAAATCCATATCTAGAGAAATAAAGTATTCATATACATTTAGTGAGTTTGAGAGAAGATTTTACGGAAAGCATTCAAATAGAAACCAGAAATTCGATATTTTTCCGTTGATTGTAAGTTATTTGTATAGCATGATGAAATCCAATAAAGGAATAGCAGGAGTTTTCATTTTCAAAATTTTGGGGTAAATAAAATGGAAAATGATGCATCAGAAAAGAAACATAAACTTCCAAGACTTATTTACCCTTGCTGTAAGATTTTACGGAATGCATTAAGAGAGAAACCAGAAATTCGAAGACCAATTTAAATTTTTCCGTTGGCTGAAGTATTTTTATACAGCACGCTGAGATCCAGTAAATGATTAGCCTAGATTTTAATTTTTGAATAATGGGTTAAATAGAATGCAAAAGGATGCATCCGGAAAGAAGCAGAAACTTTTAAGACCTATTTACCATTTTTGTGAGAGTCTGCGGATTGCATTTAGAGAGAAAACAAAAATTTGACGACCAAATTAAATTTTTCCGTTGATTGCAATGTTTTTATACAACATGCTGAAATCCAGTAAATGATTAGCATAGATTTTGATGTTTGATTATTGGGTAAATAAAACGCAGAATGATGCAGCCGGATAGAAACAGAAACTTCTAAGACCTTTTACCCTTTCTGTAAGATTTTACGGAATGCATTCAGAGATAAACCAGAAATTCGAAGACTAGATTAATATTTTTTCGTTGAAAGGTGTTTAACAAGCAAGCTGAGATCCGGTGAAAGAATAGTAAGAATTTTAATTTTTGAAATATGGAGTAAATAGAATGAAAAATGATGCATCCGGATAGAAACGGGAACTTCTATGATCTATTTACCTTTTCCGTCGACTCCAGGATTCGATGATCCCCATTCCACCATGAGATGGTTGGCTGAGGCCTGGATCCTTTAACTTCGCACTCGGCCGCGTACTCGTGTCCAGCTACCCAAGGCATTTGCGTTTCTCTTATGCTTACTGAGAGTGGTGGTACTGAAAAGGGAAGAAAAAAAGTACATATCTTAAACAGAACTTTTTTATGAATGACCATGAAGCATAAATGCTCTCGTTCTTAGCATAATATAAAAATATTCCATGACTGGTACAGTGTTTTAAAAGTTTTGAAGTTTTTCTCAAGTGGAAGATGAAAAGAACAACAAAGTTGTTATCTTAAAACTTCTTTACCAATAAACCATGAGGCTTAACAAGGTTTCGCTTTCAACATAATATAAAAATATTCCATGATTGATATAGTGTTTTGAAAATTTTGAAGTTTTTCTTAAGTGGAAGATGAAAAAAACCATAAAGTTGTTATCTTAAAACTTCTTTACTAATAAACCATGAGGCTTAACAAGGTTTCGCTTTCAACATAATGCAAAAATATTCCATAGACTCTGACTGATATAGTGTTTTGAAAGTTTTGAAGTTTTTCTCAAGTGGAAAATGAAGCAAAAACACTTGTGGCTTTTAATTAGACAAAATTACAATCAAGACCTACCATGCTGATTAATAAAACCTGAAAAATATAGAGCCATAATTTACTTTATATCAGTTCTCATTTTCATTTCGCCGCTAAATTCTAGATGAGATCTTGCTATCTTCTTACTTTTTATTTAATGATTCCTGTATTTATTCGCCCGCAAGTGCTTACAACTATCAATCACTTTAACTACGCCCGTCAACGAAGTTGGAAGGAGATTATGTTTTCGCCCCTGTTTGTGTGTCTGTGTGAACAGCTTCCTGACCACACTTTTAATCGCAGAGTAAAGAAACTTGCAGGGATTATATGTTAACTGGAAATTATTAAACTTTGAAAGTTCAAGATCAAAGGTCAAGGTCACGGTAAGGCAAAATGTCCAGTCCACGTAATAAGCCATAAGTTTAGACATCGGTGTCACAGAGACTTCAAAATCTACGACAATTGATGCAATCAAAGTTCAAAGTTCAAGGTCAAGGTCAAGCAAAGGGTCGAGAAATAAGCTGCTGCGGCGGAGGTTTGCGCTCTACTAACTGTCCTTGTAGTTTTTATTGTATTTACTTTACATTCTATATGTGTACATATGTACATATATATATATATATATATATATATATATATATATATATATATATATAGTATATATATATATATATATATATATATATATATATATATATTTGTATATATATATATATATAAATATATATATATATATATATATATATATATATATATGTGTGTGTGTGTGTGTGTGTGGGTGTGTGTGTGTGTGTTCTTTTTTAGCGACATGTGTCTTCATTGCATATCTAATTAGCCTCTCCCCCTTTTTAATACGCTTCATATTACACAACGTGTCTTTTCACTCTATTACACATGTTTTATAAATTCATGAATACTATTATCAGATTTCACCTTCTCATACGTCGTCTTTGTAATAGAGCTTCACCCCCACCTACTTCATTTTTTCTAAAGACTTACTTTTCCCCGCTATCATTCCATCTACTCGAGGGAAAAAAAAAAAAAAAAAAAAAAAAAAAAAAAAAAAAAAAAAACGAGAGATTCTTCTTCTTGCCTTTCTCCTAATAAAACACAACGGCCATTTTTGTGACCAATTATAGTGAAAACTTTATTCCGTTCGAAAAATACGACACAAGTTCGAGTAATTTGATAAAGCTGCACTGTTAAAAATTTACCGTAAAAAATGGTAAAAATCGTTGAATGAATGTTGCCAGGCATTTACCGTTTTAAAAACGGATATATTGACGTAAAGGAGTGATATGACGAACACTAACCCGTAAAAGATAATAACAACGTAGGGTAAAATTACGGTCGCCTGTATTTTTCTGAAATAAGGCTGAGATGAGTATATTTTTACGGAAAATTTCCTATTAAAATTACTGAGTTTATTTTACCAATGTATGATTAATATGCCCTATCAGTAACCACCCGTACTTGTTTTATTAGCGTTATTGAATAAATCATAAATTGAATTGCCGAGGAATGCACAAACATTTGGGTATCTATTTTTATAAAATCTATACACAGCCAACAGATCCTTCACACACTTATTCCATGTATGATGTCTTTCTTATACAGCGAAATGGTTATCCCTCCCACCCAGTTTTGAGAACCTTTCTCATTAAAGAAAATAGTACATACTCTAGTCATCAGCATACAGTGTATGTTTACGTTGTTTTATTTTACCAGAGAGAGAGAGAGAGAGAGAGAGAGAGAGAGAGAGAGAGAGAGAGAGAGAGAGAGAGAGAGAGAGAGAGAGAGGTATTCAGTATAATGTCTGTTTTTAAGACTGTTACAATAACCAAAGCTTTGATTTACTGCATCTATATACGGTTTTATTTCTATATTCATCCAATTTTGAAATAAAAAGTTTTAAGGCATAAATTATACATCACTCAGAAGATTATATGAACTTCAGTGTTCCCACATTTAGATATATGCACTACAAGGAACAGGTCATGTGCAAGATCCAAGCCTACATATGAAGTAGTAAATTATAATATTCAAAATAAAGCTATGTTAAAAGGGTGACCCTAAGGAAAACTATCTAAGAATTTATACTCACGTAACATGTCAATCATGACGACGACAGATGTAGGCAAAGTAATATTATTATTGGAGGCCTCACAAGTCAGCAATAACTTGAGATCCTTCCGTGCTAAGGTCCCCAGAGTAAGACTATTGTATGGATTCCCATTCAGTTCTAAAGAGGTATCTGAAGATATCGTTTCGCTAGTGGGCCCCGTATTGAGCGTAATGTTGAGCTGGTCTCCATTGTCTGATTCCATGTGACTATCAATCAATTTTGTGTTTTCAAACCAGACGACTAAAGGAGGAGGGCTACCTGGAAGCAAAACAAAAGAGGAATCTAATTAATATTCTCTCTCTCTCTCTCTCTCTCTCTCTCTCTCTCTCTCTCTCTCTCTCTCTCTCTCTCTCTCTCTCTCTCTCTCTCTCTCTTAATTGAGTCAACATTTTTAGCTGGATATATATTTCGTTAGATTATCATTATTTTTTTTTTATTTAGTTAGTAGGAGATAATTACTTGTGGAGATGATGTGTCGAAAGGAAAAAAAGTGGCGGTGAAGTAAAGAAGTGCAAGAGCCAGTGAAAAGAAAATCAAAGGCATTTAAAGACTGGAAAGTAAAGAATGCACAGTGTGTAAAGTAACGGTATTGAAAAGAGGAAAAAGATTCGAGGAGGAAAGTAGATATTGCTATTGGGAGGGAAGAAGAGCAATTGAATGAAAGGCCAGGAACAAGGGAAGGAGAAAAGGAAATTTATAAGATTTCAAACTTGCGGAAAATGCAAACACAGGATCTGGGGTAACTGGAAGTTATCAAGGATAAATATGGAAATATATTGCATAGGGATGAAGACATTAAGAGGAGATGTAAAGAAAATGAGAAAAATAGAGAGGAACTAGGAGAAGCACAAGAGATGGAGTGGCTATTGATGGAGGTATGGAACATATAAAGTGAAGCTGGCATTGCATAGAATTAGAAATAGTAAAACACCAGGTTCATCAGCTTCGAATTGGGGGGAAGGATGGCTGCTGGGTTTATTGAGAGTGATATAGGAAGAAATTTATCGTATGGGAAATATAAGATAAAAATAATTCAAGATATAAATCTGTGATATAAAGAAATCTAAATTTTTAGATTTAGTTAGATAAGCACTGCGCCTCACAAGGAAGTGGCTGTCCTTTGATGAATATAGCCAATGAATCCTTTATGGATTTAGTCAGTGTATGGCTGGCGAAATCTAACCGAGGCCCTTTGCGTCAACAGAGGTAGGAAGAGGAGAGAGAGAGATATATATAGGAAGAGGAAATAATGGCTAAACGCAGGGAGGAGAGTCTGGTGGTATCTATTATTCAAGCAGAAAGGTGAATTCATGGATGTGGTAACTATGGGAAATTGAAAGCTTTTGAAAGGATGCTAGATGAGAGACTGAGAGAGATTGTAAAGATCAGGATACATGAGGGGAAAGGGGACTTTGAAAGCCACAAAAGCTCTTCTGTTCTTTTGTAGATCTAGAAATGGCTTTTAATAGAATATAAAGAGAAAAGATGTTTTGGTGTTTGAGGAAGAGGGAAGTCCCAGGGAAGTTGGTTAAGTGGGTTAGAGTTCTCTTGCTCGGAGGTATACTCGGGCGCATTATTTTATCTTATTTCTCTTCCTTGTGTTTTGTTAAAGTTTTTTAAAGTTTATATAGGAAATATTTATTTCAATGTTGATACTGTTCTTAAGATATTTCCTTTTTCCTTTTTTCCTTTCCTCACTGGGCTATTTTCCGTGTTGGGCTTATACCAATCCTGCTTTTCAAACTAGGGTTGTAGCTTAGCAAGTAATAATAATAATAATAATAATAATAATAACAACAGTTAAGGGAAACTAACATTTGATAACTAATTATGTTTTACTAGCAGCTATGACAAATATGTAACAAATAGACTCTAAAATACGAGATTACTTATAAAAGAAATGATATAATGTTCCCATTTGCTAGTTATCACTGATATGAAAATAATGAAAAATATCAGTCAGATATTGAATGTTTTACAAAATTTAATTCTGCAAACTGCTTTAAAGAACACATCCCCCCCCCCTTTTTTTTTTTTTAAGGTTATAACTTTTCCTGAATAAAATTTTGGATGTTTCAGGTCATTATCCTACTAATCTATGATACTGGAATTATTAGAATTATCCCAGAGATTCTTAATTGATCAATATGCCTGCGATACTTTCGAATAAAATGAAAACCTTTCTTCATTTGAGCAACCTCTCTCTCTCTCTCTCTCTCTCTCTCTCTCTCTCTCTCTCTCTCTCTCTCTCTCTCTCTCTCTCCCCCTTCCCTATATAGTAGAGTAACGTATCTGGCTATATATATATATATATATATATATATATATATATATATATATATATATACATATATATATATACACATATATATACAAACATATATATATATATATATATATATATATATATATATATATATATATATATATATATATATATATATATATATGTCTATATATATATGTGTATATATATATGTATATATATGTGTATATATATATATATATATATATATATATATATATATATGTTTCTTTGCTGTCACACTCAGGTACGGGGGAAAGGGAGTATTTATACCTTGGTGAGTCTGTGAGAGGGGATACCCCGAGAGGTTCACTCAGAAACAACTATCTCCCACAAATTGCTGAACCAGCAGGTTGTAATTAGCAATAGGGAGATGTGGAAAGGGGTTGATGTGTGTGGTGTGTAAGTTCACGTTTGTGTGCATATTTATCTAACTATTTAGACGTCATTTTTGACGGCTCGAGTACACTCATCACCATCCTCATCAGCCGTTACTAGTTCACTGCAGATCAAAGGCCTCAGACAGTCGTGCCACTTGTGTCTGTTTATGGTCTTTCTATGCCAGTCCAAACCCGAAAATTTTCTTAGTTCGCCAACCCAGAGTCTTCTCTTTCTTCTCCTGTTTCTTTTGTAATCTCTCGGGACCTCTTCTGTTATTCTTGATATCTATCTTTAGCTGTCATTCTCCTTATATGTCCTGCCTACGTACATCTACACTAATTAAGTATAAATATCCTTGTATAAAACTTACCTCCATTGGCAATGCAAATAAGATGCAGCATTTCCCCCTCTTGCAAGGGCCCCACAATGCCTTTGATGGGTTTCTGTGTTCCATCTAGCATCTCCATGAACACTGTTACCTTTTTTGGTGGTACTGTAATAAAGGTTAGGAATTTGTTAGAGCTAATATACGATCAAGTTTTAAATGTTTGTCATAAATTTTAGTTGTATTTACATTGGTAACGTTCTGTATATTGCACTTCAATTATATTTGAACTAGATTAAAGGAAATTTTGTGAGTAATTGTAAAAAAAAAAGATAAAATGTATTGTTTTCTGTACAGTAATACATTTTGAGACCGTTGTATATACTCATTATAAGAAGGACTATTAGTGGAGAAAAAAATATTTATATAGAATGTATGGGAATAATATCTGATTTATCTATTATTTTGTTTGGTTCATCAAGTCCATAAAACTCATTTTATTCTTCTTAAGCCCATGCTCTTCCATATTTGATTCACTTTTGGTACGCATGAACATCTTAAACCCAAGAAATTCAAAACCTTTGTGTATAGAACATTATATTATAAAGCAGATATTACCGTGTTGGCATAAATTTATAAAACGAAACAATAATGTGAAATATAACCCCAGTTGTATTCATTTTTAACTAGGAGGAATGTGAATTAAGATGGTTATTTCGCTGTAAATGGTTAACACAACTTAATATATACACACACTCATATATATATATATATATATATATATATATATATATATATATATATATATATATATATATATGTATATATATACATACATACATATATATATATGTATATATGTGTATATATATATGTATATATATATATATATATATATATATATATATATACATATATATACATATATATAAATTATATATATATATATATATATATATATATATATATATATATATATATATATATAACTAGCTTACCAATCTCATCACCTTTTATTATTTGAAAAAAAAATATACAGAAAAATATTCAGGTTCAAAACAAACTTTACATGGTTAATATCAAAATGAATGATTCATGTGTCGAATTACTGTGAGTTTCAAAAGTATTCGAAAGTTTAAAAATATTTCAGAAGCTCAGGTAGAAATAAAAAAAAGAAAACTGAAAAGTTGCATAAAAGTCAGCTTCGTTTTTATGCTAATGATTTCTACTCTCGATAATCCTTAGATTTTTTTCAATAGGAATATATATATATATATATATATATATATATATATATATATATATATATATATATATATATATATATATATATACGCACATATATATGCATATAGATATATATATATATATATATATATATATATATATATATATATATGTACATATATATATATATATATATATATATATATATATATATACATATATATATGTGTGTATATATATATACTGTATATATATATATATATATATATATATATATATATATATATATATATATACATAATACATACATTATATATACCTATATATGAATATGTATGTATATATACAAATATATACATATATATGTCATCATCATCATCATAATCATTATCACCATCGTCATCATCTGCTACGCCTATTGACGCAAAGGGTCCCGGATAAATTTCGTCACTCGTCTTTGTATTGAGCTTTTTATTCAATACTTCTCTATTCATCATGACCTACTTTACGTGTCATAGTCCTCAGCCATGTAGGCTCTGGTCTTCCTACTGTTCTAGTGCCTTGCGGAGCACAGTTGAAAGTTTGGTGAACTGATCTCTCTATTGGGGTGCGAAGAGCATGCCCGAACCATCTCCAACTACTCCTCACTATGATCTCATCCACATAAGGCACTGGGGTAATCTCTTTAATAGTTTCGTTTCTAATCCTGTCCTGCCATTTAACTCCCAATATTCCTCTGAGGGATTTGTTCTCAAATCTACAGAATCTGTTGGATATTGTTTCATTGTCATACCACGAATCATGTCCCTACAGTAACACCGATCTTATTAAACTGGTATTTAGCCTGATTTTTATATGTAATTTTAGGCGATTTGATTTCCAAATTTTACTTAAACTAGTCATCATTCAATTGTAAATATCTTGTATTACAGATCATGGTTCCTAGATATTTAAATGATACCACTTTCTTAATCCTTTCTCCTTTCATCTTCTATTGCATACTCAGTTGTCATCATCGCTGTCTTTCTTCTATTTATCTTAAGCCCAACCTCATGTGATATGTCATGCATTCTGGTAAGCAAGTTTTGCAAGTCCTGTGTGTTTTGTTAATAAGGACAGCGTCATCAACAGACTCTAGGTCAGGTAATTTTCTATTAACAATCCAGTCTAATCCTTCTGCACCATCCCCAACTGTTCTATGCATTACAAAATCCATGAGGAGCATGAACAACATAGGTGACAACGCAATCCCTTGTAGTACTCCACTGCGCACTGGAAATTCATTTTTTAGAACTTCTCTAACACTAACTTTGCACTTGCTATACTCATGAACAGATTTAATCAAATTTTCATATTCAAGAGGAACTTCATAATAATGTAGGAATCTCCACAAAATTGGCCGGTGCACGCTATCAGAGGATTTTTCATAGTCCCCCAATGCCATCAAAACTGTGTTTTTATACTCTATACATTGCTGTACCACATGTCTTAAAATGAAAACTTGGTCAGTACAATTTCTACCTTTTCTAAATTCTGCTTGAGTTCATCCCTCAGCTTTTCACCAATCTTTCTTTCTAATCTCTATAGAATGAGCATACTATATATCTTCATGACTACTGACGAAAGTGTGATACCT
>NW_027171894.1:110000-120000 GCF_036898095.1 Palaemon carinicauda
CTTTCGGGAGAGGGAGTGTGGCATTTGAAAATTTGAAGGCTTTTGGAAATGTTTTATCTATTCGTAAACTTTGTGAAAATTTTTAGTAAATTTCACATCCAGTAATTCTTGTATACTCAAGGGAATATAAAATTATATATACATGGTGAAAAATATCAAATATGTTTTTTCACATACATTTTTTTTACAACATGGTATTCAATATTTTAAAATGTAGAATTTCAAGAGGAAAAAAATCATTTTCTTTTTCTACGAATAAAAAGAACGGTCTAAAAACAAGCACTCTATTGAAGCCTTGATGTAATATATATTGAAATTCTCTATGATTCGTCTTTTTTTTTTTTAACTGACGTACTCTCAAATTGCATTTACTTTCTGAAATAAGGTTATCCATAATACTATCTTGTTTAACCTAACATCATTTTTCGTTAATGATGAGCTGGTTTACTCAATAAACTAGTAGGTAATTGTGAATTATGAATACATTACAAATTCCCAATAATATCAGAATATCACAAAAACAACTAAAGTTTTACTCGTACAAAAATCAGATTTTGTTTTAATAATCTGGTGATTTTTTTTCAGAGGTGGGGCGGGGGGGG
Organism: Palaemon carinicauda; assembly: GCF_036898095.1. NCBI lineage: Eukaryota > Metazoa > Arthropoda > Malacostraca > Decapoda > Palaemonidae > Palaemon > Palaemon carinicauda. The sequence goes on from NW_027171894.1 coordinate 110,603, forward strand.
GGGCGGTTGGTCAACCAAGTCATTTCCAATATGGTTAAAAGGTCCCTTACCACCCCATGCAATACCTCCCATTAGGGTCTCTTGGAGACTAAGCAATAGCAATGGAATAAAGAACGTAATTTATGATTGTTTTCCTATACCCAAGTGTGAGAGTTGCATAATAAATGCGAGGCCTTAATTTACAAAACCTGATACCATCGATGAGTCATCTTTTTAACAGCATTAATGTCGTCATCATATAGCGCTCTGATGCTTATCCTGTTCTACGTGAAAATAAGAACATCATAAATACACACCAAAAACAAAGCATTACTTTCTAACTGGCAACTTTGGCTCACCAGTATTCTTAGCAAATCTCACGTGGGAAAAAATAGCTATCTGCTAGGTCTTTTTCTATAATTGGAAAGCCACCTGTTGAAATATCGTTATTGGTTTAAACTCTCGGGAAATTGGGCTGTCATTTCAATAGGAAAATGGTCGTATTATACGTTAGAAAATACTTGAATAGATATATATATTTTTTTTTCATTGGCACTCAACGCATACTGAATAACGGCCATTACATTTTATATGATGGAAATGTGATGTTTATTTCAGTAAACAACAGATTTTTTTACAGTTTTCGCAAGGTTTGCTTACATGACATCTTGCCAATCAGATTATAGCAATAAATAAAAGGTCTTTGGAAGAAGTGAAAAACTCAACAATTTCTGACGAATTTCATTTCTTAAAAAAAAAATGAGTTTCCCAAAACCAAAAAATTCACTTCAGATGCAAATACTACAACAGGATAAAAGAACATGATTATACAAGTCAGTGGTTCTCGACGTTGTTTGCTCTATGCACCCCTTTTAGTATATGTTTAAAGGCCATTCCCAACTTTCCAGGATTGTCTGCTTCAAGAAGTGCAATCCAGATGATATGCATATTATGCAAAATATCCTTTTATTTTTTTCTATATTAGTACATTAACATTTACAATTCTAGATAGATTATTTTTTTCTTCGAGTTTCACAAATTAAATGCAAACTGAAAATATTGATGGATTTATATAACTTGAATAATAGATAAATAGTTTCTTTATATTTATGATAAATTGCTTAGCTGCCCAAACTGAAGCTATTTCAATAAAAAATGTCAAGATCATAGCAGGACATTGCAAAGTTCTAACTAATTTTAATGAGGAGATTACAATCAATGATAAACCTGTGATTATTTTTCTGTGATATGCAGAGGAGCGCTTGAAAGGGCGCAATGCAGGTCATGTTCTACCTTTAGTCGACTATGTTACCTCGTCTTAATTTGCAACAGTTCAAAAGCCTGACTCATAAAAATACGTCGACAAAACGAAAGCAATGTACATATCATTCATTCTGCCACTGTTGCGTAGGAATCACACAAGGTTTGATCAGATTTTCCCCAATTGTTTTTTTTTTTTTTTTTTTTTTTTTTATTTGCCATCTCCAGAGCTACATGAGAATCTCCAGTAACTTTTTGTTTTAGCGAAAATAAGTTTTTATGGGCTGAAGTCAGGTTTTTTTAGCTTTGTGTGAAGAGAGAGAGAGAGAGAGAGAGAGAGAGAGAGAGAGAGAGAGAGAGAGAGAGAGAGAGAGAGAGAGAGAGAGATTCCCTTGTTGAATTGAGTTTCATCTTTTTAAGAACATTCCCATAGCGTTGAAATAAGTTTTTGTTCTTCTCATTGTGTTTAGGATAAGCATTCTGAAAGTGTTACTTCATCTTTGTTGGTTTAATAGGATCCTTTAATTATTATTATTATTATTATTATTATTATTATTATTATTATTATTATTATTATTATTATCAATAGCTAAGCTACAACCCTAGTTGGAAAAGCAGGATGCTATAAGCCCAAGGGCTCCAACAGGGAAAAATAGCTCAGTGAGGAAAGAAAACGAGCAAATTATTATACTACAGAAGAAGTAATGAATAACTAAATTAAATATCTTCAGAACAGTAACAACATAAAATAGATCTTTCATATATAAACTACAAAAACTTTAAAAAAAGAGGAAGAGAAAAAAGAAAGAATAGTGTGCCGGAGTGTACCCTCAAGCAAAAGAACTCTAACCCAAGACAGTGGAAGATCATGATGCAGAGGTTATGGCACTATCCAAGACTAGAGAAGCTGCTTACCATAGTTAAAGAGTCTCTTCTACCCTTACCAAGAGGAAAGTAGCCACTGGTCACATATCGGTGAAGTAGTTAACCCTTTGAGCAACGAAGAATTGTTTGGAAATCTCAGTGTTGTCAAATGTATAAGGACAGAGAATGCAAAAATAATAGGCCAGACTATTCAGTGTATTTAGGCCCATATATATATATATATATATATATATATATATATATATATATATATATTTATATATATAAATATATATATATATATTTATATATATATATATATATATATATATATATATATATATATATATATATATATATATATATGGATATATATGTATATATATACACTCATATACACACGCACACGCACACATGTATATATATATATATATATATATATATATATATATATATATATACATATATATATATATATATATATATATTAATCATATATTATTATTATTACTAGCTAAGCTACATCCCTAGTTGGAAAATCAGCATGTTGAAAGCTCAAGGGCTCCGACAAGGAAAGATTTGCCAGCTGAGGAAAATACATAAGAAAATAAATAAACAATAAGAAAAGAAATGAATGGAAAATATAAAATATTTTAAGACCATGAACAATATCAAAATGAATATTTCATATATAAACTAGGAAGAGGAACTCTACTCATTCATGTTAGCCTGTTCAATTAAGGATGGGTAAATGGCCTCCTGACTGAACGGTTTAAGTGCTTGGCTCAGAAACTTCGGAACCGTAAATGTTAGCAATGTGACTTCTAAAAGTTTACTGTGTTATAAAAATATATAGCTTTTTTAGTCATACCATGTATGGAAAAACATAAATGAATAAAACTATAAGGAAGGAAAACCTAGCATTTAAGAATTTGAAGGCTTGTGGTGAAAGCTTTATTTAGATATGAATTCTACTACATTTCCTATAAACAGATTGTCACTAGTCAATCTATGTATTTCTACGGTTTAGAAATAAAAACAGTACCCATATTTTACAAAATTCTTCAATAATTCTATTTTACGAATTTGCAATAGTCTAGTCATTGGCACATCCAGTAATTCTGCTATACTGACGGTAAAATAGAATTATACATTAAAGCAGAAAATAAACTAATTTTTTTTCATATAAATTTTTATTTTTCACAAGGTATTCAATGTTTTAAAATAAAGAATTTCACGAGGAAAAAAATTATTTTTTTCAGCGAATAAAAAGAAGGATCTAAAAATAATCATTTTTTTTTTTTTTTTTTGCAGCCTTGATGTTATATCCAATAAATTCTTTTTGATTACCCTTTTTTAACTGACCAAAATTATATCTATATTTTGAAATAATGTTATCAATAATATTATTTTGTCTAAACTAACATCATTAGTCTTTCATGCTCTGCTGGTTTACACACTAGACTAGATGGTAATTGTGAATTGTGAATACATTGCAAAATCACAATGATATGACTATTACAGAAACAATTCAAATTTTAATCTTACAAAAATTGGATTTTGCTTTAATGATATAGTATTTTTCAGATAGTTGTAACATTATGAAAAATATTATCATTAAGATCATTAAGATTATTAAAATGATTAAAATAGCTAAAATTATCTAAATTTTAAAAATTTTTTAAAACTATAACAAATTCTAAAAATTATCAAAATATTAGAAATGTTCAAAATTATTAAAACTATCAAAATTATTAAAATTCAAAATTAATATAATGATGATCATCAACAAAATCATTAAAAATACTTCATTATGGTTAATAGCCCCTCGCCCCACCACATCATACCTCTCTTCAGGGTTTCTTGAAGACAAAGCTATGAAAATGCAATAAGAAAGAATATCTTGCTTTCTTTTAGTTAATTAAATGCAAAATTTGCCTAATAAATGCAAGACCTTAATTTAAAAAACCTGATGCCATAGATGAGTCATCTTTTTAACAGGAGTAATAGCATCATTATATAGCGCTCTGATGCCTATCCTGTACTAACGTTGAAATAAAAACGTCACAAGTACAAGCAAAGCATTAGTTTTCAACTGGCAACTTAGGCTCATCCGTAGTTATAGCAAATTTCACGTGGAAAAAAATAGCTATCGGTTTGGTCTTTTTTCTAGTATTGGAAAGCCACCTGGTATAATAACGTTATTGGTTTAAACTCTTAGGAAATTGGGCTGTCATTTCAATGGGAAAATGGTCGTATTATACGTTAGAAAATACTTAATATATATATATATATATATATATATATATATATATATATATATATATATATATATATATATATATATATATATATATATATATATATATATATATATATTCTTTTTTTTTCATTGGTACTCAACGCATACTGTATAACGGCCATTACATTTTACATTATGAAAATATGATGCTTATTTCAATAAACCACATATTTTTTTTTAGTTTTCGCAAGGTTTCCTTACATGACATCTTGCCAATCAGATTATAGCAATAGATAAAGGTGCTTTGGAAGTAGTGAAAAAAACAAGTTTCTTGTGAAAATTAGTTCTTTTTAAAAATAGAGTTGCCAAATACGAAAAATTCACTTCAGATGCAAATAATACAACAGGATTAAAGAAAAGGATGACAGAATTCAGTGGTTTTCAACGTTGTTTGGCGTATGAACCCCTTTTAGTATATGTTAGAAGGCGATTCCCTCAATTTCCAGGATTGTCTGCCTCAAAAAGTACATTTTAGATGATGTGCATGTAATACAAACAGATCCTTTATCTTTTTATCAAATTAGTACAAAAACATTTGCAATTCTAATTGGATTATTTTTTCTTCGATTTTTACGAATTAAATACATTTTAAAAATATTGATGGATTTATAAAACTTGAATAATAGTAAAATAGTTTCTCTATATTTATAAGGAATTACTTAAAAGACTAAACTGAAGCTACTGTAATAAAAAATGTCAAGATTATAACAAGACATTGTAAATATGCAATCAATTTAACTCAGAAGATTACAGTTAATGAGAAATCTTCGATTATTTTCTTTAGCCAATTCTAGGATATGCCGAGGAGTGCTTGGAAGGGCACAATGCAGGTCATTTTCCACCTCTCATATACTAAGCTGCTTTGTTTTAATTTACAACAGTTAATAAGTCTGACTCGTAAAGATATATCGATACAAACGGAAGCAATGAATAGATAGCTCGTTTTACCCCCTTTGCGTAGGAATTACACATCAAGAGCTGAAATTTTATAACTGGTTTCTCATCGAATCGGAAATTTATCTTGCAAATCATCATGAATATTTTAAACTGAAAACTTGAATGGATTTCTAGCTAATAATTCGTCATTACTGACTTCGGAAAAAATATTGGCTGAATTCATTTTTAGTGCTGTTAAGTAATGCAAGTTTTCATTTCTTTTCAAATAGTGGAAGCATTTTATCTTCACCACCTACAAAAATAATATATGACTTTTTCTAAAACATCGCTACATTTTTTACTTTGACGTTTCTCTTCCAATTTTCCAGCTTCCCCGAGATTTTTTTTTTCAAGGCATCTATGAATTTTACAAAGTTTATATTGCGTTCTTGTGTCTGAAGATTTGATTTATTCAGCTGTTCAAAAATATCAACCAAATAGGCTACTCTAGAGGCCTGATCCATTAAAGGTTTAAAGGTTGCTCATGAATGGCAGAGGCAAGGGACAGTGACAATACCTTAGCAGGACAATGCCTTACAGACTGACCATATATACATATGGTCAGCGCTCAAGCCCCCTCTCCACCCAAGCTAGGACCAGAGAGGGCCAGACAAGGGTTGCTGATAACTTAGCAGGTAGACCTATAGGCTCCTTAAAACCCCCAATCCTTAGCTCACAAAGATAGTGAGGCTGCAGACACTACAAGAAACTATCGAGTTTATTATTATTACTATTATTATTATTAATATTTTCTAACCTACAATCCTAGTTGGAAAAGCAGAGAGCTATAAGCCCAGGGACCCCAACAAGGAAAATAGCCCAGTGAGAAAAGGAAACAAGGAAAAATAAAATATCTTAAGAAGAGTAACAGCATTAAAATAAATATTTCCTATACAAACTATCAAAAAACTTTAACAAAACAAGAGGAAGAGAAGTCAGACAGAATGGTGTGCCTGAGTGTACCCTCAAGCAAGAGAACTCTAACCCAAGACAGTGAAAGACCATGGTACAGAGGCTATGGCACTACCCAAGACTAGAGAACAATGGTTTGATTTTGGAGTGTCCTTCTCCTAGAAGAGCTGCTTACCATAGCTAAAGAGTCTCTTCTACCCTTACCAAGAGGAAAGCAGACACTGAACAAATACAGTGCAGTAGTTAACCCCTTGAGCGAAGAAGAATTGTTTAGTAATCTCAGTGTTGTCAGGTGTATGAGGACAGAGGAGAATCTGTAAAGAATAGGCCAGACTATTCGGTGTATGTGTAGGCAAAGAGAAAGAACCGTAACCAGAGAGAAGGATCCAATGTAGTACTGTCTGGCCAGTCACAGGACCCCATAACTCTCTGGCGGTAGTATTTCAACGGGCGGCTGGTGCCCTGGCTAACCTACTACCTTATAAAAGTGGTACTCGATCTCCCGTCCAGCAGAATGCCAGGCAGGGACGCTTCCAGTAGGCCAACACAACCCCAATTACACATCATCCAGTTAGCTAAAAAATTTCGCCTTACCCTGACCCACAATATTTAATTTGAGCCCATCTCTAAGCTCAAATATGGAAAATAGTTAAAAGCATACAAATAACATCGATAAAAAAATTGCCTGATATTTCATATTGATAGTTGAAAGCTAACACAGTTAAGAAGACACAGAAATTAACATACATAAAGATAAAACTCCAGAAATACATGCAAAACGACTGATTCAGATTTATTATCAATCAGTAAGGAAGACCTTAAGTCAAGGCATTTTCTAGATTTCAATATCGTTTTTATTTTCACAATTTACATTGTTTAGAAATATATCATTCCGACAATATTCTATTAGGAAAAGTTAGAATACACAGAATCATGAAAATTGTTTCCATTATAATAAATCTTGATTTTGATCTAAGAAACTAGACCAAACTTAAAATCTGCAAAAGAAAAAAAAAGTTTAAAAACGAAAGCAAATACAAAACTAGGCATAAAATCATATAAATTATTCATAATTTACACCTCAAGAATAATCATAGAATTCAAGATTTCAAAATAAACATATCAACTAAAAGAAAAATAATTACACGAAATAGACCTAATATGACCCCATTTTGACTCTGAGGTGGTAACATTTAAGGGTCCTATAATTTCTAGCGAATTGCCTGGCACTTTATGATAATGTTTGCCTGAGTTTCTCCGAGAATTCCCTCGCGATGAAGTTTTAATTTCCAAATTGCAGACTCTCTTCAATAAGCGACAGCAGACGACGAATATCATATCGCACGGAACAGCAGTTCACGAATAATGCTTGAAGTCATATGTTAGTTTTAATGGCGTTTTCAGGGAAGGAATTTTAATAACTTTATGATTTTCTTGACATTATTATTATTATTATTATTATTATTATTATTAGTAGTAGTAGTAGTAGTAGTAGTAGTAGTAGTAGTAGTAGTAGTAGTATTCTTTTTTTTCTTCTTCTTCTTCTTCTTCTTCTTCTTCTTCTTATTATTATTATTATTATTATTATTATTATTATTATTATTATTAGTATTATTATTATTATTATTATTCTTTTTCTTCTTCTTCTTCTTCTTCTTCTTCTTCTTCTTCTTCTTCTTCTTCTTCTTCTTATTATTATTATTATTATTATTATTATTATTATCAGCCAAATTACAACCCCGGGCTGGAAAAGCAGAATGCTACAAGCCCCAGTGGTCTTACTGAAAAAGCAGTCCAGTGAGGAAAGGAAATAAGAAAATAGCAAATGATATATTCAGCAGACGACGAATTTCATATTGCGCAGAACACTACTTCACGGACAATGCTTGAAGTCATATGTTAGTTTTAATGGCGTTTTCAGGAAAGGAATCATATTAACTTGATGGTTTTCCTGAAATTATTATTATTATTATTATTATTATTATTATTATTATTAGCCAAATTACAACCATTGGTTGGAAAAGCAGAATACTACAAGCCCAAGTGGTCCAACAGAAAGAGCAGTCCAGTGAGGAAAGGAAATAAGAAAATAGTAAATGAAATATATATAGATAATAATGGAAAATATAAGATATTTCATGATCAGTAAGAATGTTTAAAAGAGATCAGTCATAGATAAACTATAGAACGAGACTTATGTCATAGTAATAACATATTCTCTTCAATAAGCGACAGCAGACCACGAATATTATGTCGCACGGAGAAGCACTCCTCGACTGAAGCTTGAAGTCATATGTTAGTTTTAATGGCGTTTTCAGGGAAGGAATTATAATTGACTTGCTGTTTGGTCTTCCTTACTTGAATTCAACGTAATTTAAATAATAAAAAAGATAAAAGGGCCATTTTCATTATTTTAACTACTTCCTCGGGCTTACGTATAGGCACATAGAGGATTTTAATAGTTTTGTTAATATAACCATGATATTCTGGGAAAGCTACACATTTTTTTAAGACTTTTGTTAATATAATTATGACTTTCTGGCCAATCTACAACAATTTATAAGATCTTAATAAACTCATGATTCACTGGCCAATCTACAACAAATTTTAAGTCTTTTGTTAATATAGTCATGATTTTCTGGCCAAGCTACAGAATTTTTTAGACATAAGATAATATAATCATGATTTTCTGACCAATCTATAATAAATTATAAGATTTTTTAAAACAAAATCATGACTTGCTGGTCAGTCTACACCAAATGTAATTGCATATAAAAGTTTCAAAATTTTTTGAGCCCAAATGAAAAATATGTATCAATTGATTAAGAAACTTGATGGAATCATTGAAACTTTGATTTTTTTTTATGCCAGGTGACTAATATGAAAGGTTAATTATTATTTCAAAACTGTTCATTTAATGCTCTTCGTGTTTGTTTTGTTTTTCTGTCATTATAGAGTTATATATGATATATAACCTTTATTAAAGCCTTATGAATAATTTAAAACCTTTCCAGTTATATCTAACATCTCGCTTTGACAAGTAAAAGCGCTAATCTACATCTTCAAATTAAATCTTTGGAGCAATTTGATCATTTTCTTTTGCAAAATATTCTTCCTAAGAGTTGTTTGAATGTTAACAAAGATG
>NW_027171894.1:125000-130000 GCF_036898095.1 Palaemon carinicauda
TAGGTTGGAGCGTTCAGCAGTCAGGGACGTTACCACATCGGCTACCACAACCTGGTCTAACATCGCAGTAGTGAAGAATCCTTTAAAAAAATTCTTGATATAATCACTTCTAAGTTGGCCCATTTCCTGAAATTTTCATAAGAAATATCCGTAAGTTTTTGAAAATAAACAAATGTAACTAAATTGATCCAATCCTTAAAAAAAAAAAAAAAAAAAAAAAAAAAAAAAATACCGGATCCAGAATTTGACCCCGATCGCCAAATTCTAGTCACTTCTAAGTTAAAAAATTTCTAACATATCCTGAAATTTTCATAAAAGTTTATCCGTAAGTTTTTTGAGTAATAAGCTAAATAATCTAATCTCGTAATAGCGAAGAATCTTTTAAAGATCCTAGATCCGGATCATCAAAATCTAATCACTTCAAAGTTAGTACTTTTCTGACATATCCTCAAAATTTCAACAAAATTCATCTGTAATTTTTTGAGTAAGGCTAGTGACAAACAAACAGAGGTGAAAACATAACGTCCTTGGCGGAAGTAATAAGGATACCATACCCATATGACTTTATGAAACACATCGATTTCAACTGTGAACCCAAAATTTCAGGAATTAAAGATCCACCATTTCATCTTGACGGAGCGCAGTATGGGAGACTCATCGACTATTTGAAACAACAAACCGCTTGTTCTCTCAAAAGCTTCTGCTTTATTATAAACTTCAAACAATATCGACCTTTTGTCTTTTGGATTATGTTAAGAATCAGTTATTTTCAGTGCGAACAAACATCCCTTTTACCATTAATGAAATTTGGTGAGGAATGAATAGCTCCCATCTCTAAATATTTATAGATTCTCATTAACAACGACGATACAAGATCAATAACAACTTTCAAAAGTGGATTCCGTTATTCGCAAAGTATTCGAGGAAATTCAAAATATTTTAGGTTAGACCATTGTTTTATGGGCCAATTATTTGCTGCACTTTATAATGGATACAGGTTTAACAAACGCATCTCAGAAATATGCATTATAAATAGAATAGTTTCGAAACAATGAGTTTCAAATGTTAAAAAAATATCATTTTGATCCGTTAAATGCAAGGTGATGAAAATAAAATATCAATATTTCCATAACATGGATTTGAAAATTCATTGATATCATATTCATCAATGCCAGGGAATCCAAACGAAGGCTATTCACAAACAGAAACCACGAAGAGCAAAATGCCTGTTTTTACTGTGAAATAGCTTCGCTACCTTACGATGAAATATATTTAGAATGGTGTCGAAATCGCTATATATAGAATACTGCAACCTCTATCATACAAGTATACGACAAACAGGATATTTGGGACCTTCCTTTTTAATACCTTTTTTATTATTACATTGATCGAACCATTTTATATCTCTTTTCCAGTCCTCTGAAATCTAACTTTTTTATCACATTGCCAAAGCTATTTCAAAGACCCCTGACCCATCCTTACATCTAAAGTGACTTTTTATTTCTTTTTATAGTCTAGTTTTCTTGTTTCAGGGTACACTCGAGCACACCATTCTATCTTATTTCTTTTCTTCTTGTTTTCTTAAAGTTATTATATTTTATATACGGGATATCTATTTCAACGTTCCTCTTCTTAAAATATTTTATTTTCCTTTTTTCCTTTCTTCATTGGGAATTTTTTCTGTTGTTGCCCTTGGGCTTATAGCATCCTGCTTTTCCAACTAGGGTTGTAGCTCAGCAAATAATAATAATAATAATAATAATAATAATAATAATAATAATAATAATAATAATAATAATAATATCTTGGTAGGAGACCCTCTTTTAGGCAGGTTGAGTTAAAAGTAATGGCTGCATCGGCAGAGTTTATTTTCTTATCCAATTTTTCTATTTTCCGGATAATTCTCTTCTCTAGAGCGCTGCAATCAGCCAGCAGTGAACATGTATTAATAAAGATAATTTTGCACATTTAGACGTGTTTTTCATATTCATATAAGTAATATATCATACACCTCTTAATATGTATTTTTCCCCCTATCAATATTTCACCTCTCCTCTTAAAGCATATTCTCCATTTCATTCATCTTTAAAGAAGAGTTGCTTAAAATATTTCTACAGTTAATTCGATTTTACTTGATTCACGTAATTCTTTATTTTTCTTAATCATTTGCACAAACTTAACTATCATTCTTCTCCTATTACTTATTTTCTCCTCTTATCTCGCCATCATTATTTATATTTAGTCTTAAATACTTATATGTATAAACTATTTCTATTCTTCCATGTTCGTTACCAAAATCATTGCCCCATATCCTCTATTTTATTTACCAGAGTAGCCACTTCTTCCAACTCATTCGCAACTTCTTCATATAAAAAATATTTTAAGTTTTTAAAGAAATATCTTATAGTTTCTCTATTGGATCTTTCAGTTAGCATCATATCACAAGTAATCATTAGAAATTCACATATCATTTTCATCATCATCACCCTTATCTCCTCCCACGCCTAGTGATACAAAGCGCCTCGGTTAGATTTCGCAATTCATCTCTTTTTAGAACTTTTATTTCAATACTTCTACATTCATCATCTCCTACTTCACGTTTCATAGTCCTCAGCCATGTAGGCCTGGGTCATCCAACTCTTCTAGTGCCTTGTGGAGCCCAGTTGAAAGTTTGGTGAACTAATCTCTCTAGGGAAGTGCGAAGAGCATACCCAAACCATCTCCATCTACCCCTCATCATTTTATTATCCTTTAATTCTACTCTTATTTCTGAAGCGTATTCTCTGACTTATCATTTTCTTCAATTTATGTAGATATTGAATAGCTACAAAGAAATAACTTTCCTGTCTTTGGCACACCACATCAGTTACTTTACAGCCCGAACATTCTATTACTTGTATGCTACAGATTCTTAACAGCCTCCACATTATCATTATTATTATCAAATGCTAAGCTACAACACTAAAAAGAAAAGCAGGATGCTATAAGCCCAGGGGCCCCAACAGGGAAAATAGCCCAGTGAGGAAAGGAAACCAAAAAAAATAAAATATTTTAAGAACAGTAACAACAGTAAGATATATATTTCATATATAAACTATAAAAACTTTAATAAAACAAGATGAAGAGAAGTAGATAGAATAGTGTGCCCGAGTGTACCCTCAAGTAAGAGAACTCTTACCCAAGACAGTGGAAGGTCACATTAGATTTTCACACCTTTAACACTAATGTCTCTTCATACAGCTTCGCTGGTTTAAGTAAACTACGAGTGGACAGTTTAAAGGTTTAAAGGCCACTCTTGAATGGCAGGGGCAAGGGACAATGGCCTAGAGACTGACTATATATACATGTATAGTCAAGCCCCCTCTCCACCCAAGCTATGACCAAGGAGGGTCAGGCAATGGTTGCTTATGACTCAGCAGATAGACCTATATGCTCCCCCAAACCCCCCATCTTTAGCTCACAAGGATAGTGAAGTTGCAGCGACCAAAGAAACTAACGAGTCTGAGCGGGACTTGAACCCCACTCTGGCGTTCACCAGTCAAGGACGTTACCACATCTAAATCACCAGTAATTTTCTAGAAAGAGCGATTATATATCAGTAATTATGGGACATTTTCCCATTTAGATATACATGAAAATTAACCTAATTAATTTCACACTCTGATTCCGAAGATTCTCATCATTGATCTCATCTGCACTTCATCACATCCTCAGATATTCTTATTTCTCTTCCGCTTGTTTGTTTCAACTTTTCATAGTACACATATGGAAGATCTATTTTTATGTTATTGCTGTTTTTAGAATAGTTTATTTTAATTGTTCGTTACTCCTCCTGTAGTTTGTTTCCTTGTTTCCTTTCCTCAGTGGTCTATTTTTTTCTGTTAGAACCCTTTGGCTTATAGCAACCTGCTTTTCCAACTAGGGTTGTAACTTATCTAATAATAATAATAATAATGATAATAATAATAATAATTCGTCAACCCTTCCCAGCTTTAAGCTAATCCCATCCACTCTCGGCTTTCATCATTTCCAGACAGTATATATCCATTTGCCTTTTTTATCCTGAATTAAATTCTACACACTCATCATCTACCACTTCCACATGCACGACATTAAACCAAGACATCAGTTTATATTTTTTAGTTTCTTTAACTAGTCTCGAAATTAATACAAAGCTATTCTCTTACCTTATGAAATATCATTCCTCTAAATTATATTTACACCTATTTACATTTTCCTCTTAATTTACCTTGACATTTTACTGAAGCAATGATGAAACATATCCCAAGACATCAAGTTGGTCAATTTGATTTTCCATCTACTCTGCTGCATTATATATCGAGAAAATATTTCTAAGTGTGGGTATGAATATTTGTCATTGAAAAACAAATTTCTCTATCAATAAATCATATCCTCATTTTCCATTCCACACAGAAGCACAATGTCCAACTAATTCAGTGAGACACCCACCCTTCCAAGTATAGCCTATTCACTTTTACTTCTAGTCTCTTTTATTTTTATTCATGGGCCATGCATAACCACCATTGGAAATTTCAAATCTGTGACATCTAATCAATTTTAAACAACGTCGTCATAACACAGGCACACATGCATACATGTAAACAAATAATATATATACACACACATATATATATATATATATATATATATATATATATATATATATATATATGTAATACGCATGCAAGAAATATATATGTATATATATATATATATATATATATATGTATGTAGTATATATATATATATATATATATATATATAGGTATATGTTTGTGTGTGTTTTTGTGTATGTGTCTGTGCTTATATATATATATATATATATATATATATATATATATATATATATATATATATATATATATACAGGGTATATATATGCATATATATATATATATATAAATATATATATATATATATATATATATATATGTGTGTATATATATATGTACATATATATATATATATATATATATATA
>NW_027171894.1:147500-157500 GCF_036898095.1 Palaemon carinicauda
TGTTATAGATTAAGATGATTTGAATATCCATTAACAACTATAATAATTTTAACCATTTTTTCATTGTTTATACGAAAATAAGAGTGATAATAGATTATTACCCAATCAGTAATGTTTGATTCTTCTTAGGTCTATAACTCATATAAGACTCTTTATCTTTGTTTTATTGGTGATTATCCCCATCAGCCGGCTATTATTATAAACTACTATCTTTGTACTTCTTAATATATCAGTATGATTTTAATATTCTTCCAATAATTAATGGCAGATTATCACTAATAAACATGTAAATGGCAACGAGTTAGATTCACCTTGATTAAAATCAATAAATTTTATAAGACCAAAATAATTTTAATATTAATCCAATATCCTGACCTGTAAGGAATTTAACAAGACGACTGCTATGAGTTCGTGTGTTTCTGTGTTTTGAAACAGCCCTCGGGCTTTTGGTAATTACGTGCTCAGGGAAACCTCTTGACTCACCCTGTTGGTTTACAATGGCAGCTCCTTATTATTTTTTATTTTATAATGACGTTACACTTGCAACCCCTAGGCTACGAGTTATCAAGAGGCCTATCCATCATCATTGCTATTTCCAAGTTCAACTTATTCTTCATGCAGGAGCCGTAATATTTAATTCAGCGAAGAATAAAGATATTGGTATAACGATGAAGATAATGTTATTTTAATAGTGATCATATAAACCACATTGATATTAAAATAAAATTAATCTCATTTCTATCAACTGTAAATGTCTATAGAGTTAGACACGTGATTTGTGTTATATTCCATTATAGCATCCTGCTTTTCCAACTAGGGTTGTAGCTTATCAAGTGATAATAATAATAATGATAATAATAATAATGATAATAATAATAATAATAATAATAATAAGTTGCCTACATTGGTTTCCTTTTTCAAGTCATTTAAATATATGAAACAGTAACTTGTTTTTCATTTCCATCAAATCTATCAATTACTCTTTACTTTCAAAATTATATTTTGAGGGGACTACAAGAAATAAACCTAATGATGTTTCCTACACATGCTACAACACGAAAGTGACCCAAGTCATTGCGACACCATGTAATTTCAAATCCATCGGTGTTCAAAAACTTTATTGTTTATTAAGGGGGGTCGTTGTATTTTAGTGATCGTTATTTAGGAGATATCTATTTTAATGTTACTGTTCTTAAAATATTTCATTTTTTTGTTTTTTTGTTTCCTTTCCTTCATCATCTCTGGAAACTTTATTATAGATATTAATTACCGAGATAAGACAATTCTTCATGAGGATGAAGAATGGTAGGAATGGGTTATAAGAATTATGCAATTGGAAACTGTTTCTTCAATTTATAATTGAATCAAACTGGCTGTCTACAACAGTTAGCCAACATCCGTCAAAAATTACATCAACATGTGAAAACATAAATGAACCATTATTGCTAAAGAGAAATAAAAAATAAGATGAAAATAATCAAATTGAGGTAATAACTTTTATTTACGAATTTCACAAAAATTCAAGTACTTTCCTTTACCAACGAAACATGAAAAATGGTTTACAGCAGATGGCACCAAAGGGTGTCGTATTGGTTGCTTAGAAAAATCGCGTTAGGCTTAAGGAATTCTAGGATTTTGTGATATTTCCCAACACGTTCAGAGTGATATTGGTTACCTTTCCCAAATTTCCCTTTTCTCAAAGAGTACTTGTTTGCAGTGAAAACATCTAAGGTAAGAAAAATTTTCCTTTTTTCATGTGGGAGACTTTTCCTTTAACTGTTATATGGAAGTTTGTACAAGCCCATTTGGTGAAAAGTCCACTAAGGATTAATTCTTTCATTGGTGAAAAAAAAAAGTCCACTGAGAACAGTAAAACATTAACACACTCTTGCAGAATAAAAACATCACTGTAAAGATATCTTTGATTAAAATGAGATTTGAAGGGTATTTCTCGGCTGCCTCAACTAAAGTTGAAAACACAACAGTTGCTGTTCATTATAAGAAGGAGAAATTTTCTTTCTCTATTTATTTACACATGGATATATATATATATATATATATATATATATATATATATATATATATATATATATATATATTATTTAAATATATATATATATATATATATATATATATATGTGTGTGTGTAATATATACATATAAAGATATGTATATATACATATATATATATATATATATATATATATATACATATATATATATATATATATATATATATATATATATATATATATTCACACACGTACGTGCACACACACACACACATATATATATATAATATATATATATATATATATATATATATATATATATATATATATATATATATATATATATATATATATATATATATATATATGTATATATATATATATATATATATATATATATATATACATATATATATATATATATATATATATATATATATGTATATATATATATATATATATATATATATATGTATATATATATATATATATATATATATATATATATATATGTATATATATATACTGTGTATAAATAGGGATTATAATCGAGTATAAATATGTTTATTTGTTTGTGTATAGGAAGACTACTTCCCACTATATACTGATAAATGTAAATGAGATTAGAAAAACGGAGTAAAGATAAATTAGATCCGTAATATTATTACTATTCCAATATGATTAATTTCAACTAATTACGAAATAAATAATGAATATTTTTCAGCAGCAACAATTAAGTAATACCTGTTTGAAACCAAAATTTAAATATTCAACATCATCATTATCATCATCATCATCATCACCATTATCTCCTACGGCTATTGACGCAAAGGACCTCACTTAGATTTCTCCAGTAGTCTCTATCTTGAGCTTTTAAATCAGTACTTCTCCATTCATCCTCTACTTCACGCTTCATAGTCTTCAGCCATGTAAGCCTGGGGCTTCCAACTCTTCTAGTTCCTCGTGGAGCCCAGTTAAATGTTTAATGAAGTAATCTCTCTTGGGGATTTGAATAATAGGTCAATGTAATTAGATGAAATCGTCTATAAAGTAGAACTAATGTTAATTGTCATCTTTAACGAGATGTCTAATCTCTACATTCTGTAGATGCAGTATCATTGGAAGAAGGAACAGCCTTAAAAAGGCTAAAGCTGAAAGGCACGTTAGAATAATAGTTAAATGATTGAATTTTTGAAAAACATTATTAACGTCTTTCTCTATCTCTCCCCCCCCTCTCTCTCTCTCTCTCTCTCTCTCTCTCTCTCTCTCTCTCTCTCTCTCTCTCTCTCTCTCTCTCTCTCTCTCTCTCTCTCTCCTAGATCATTAAAGAAAACCAATCTAATTATGGACGAAGAAGGGTGACAACCCCCACCACTCCCCCCCCCCCTCTCTCTCTCTCTCTCTCTCTCTCTCTCTCTCTCTCTCTCTCTCTCGCTTCACCATATCGGAAAGCTGTTCTCTTCCTGATGACTGGATTCGCCTTTGATTCAAATCTGGGTGAAGATTGGAGCCATTAGTAACGTAATCTTCCTTAATGAGAAGATTTGCGACGTTATTAACTCGGAATCAAGATGTGTGGCATTAATCGTTTATTTTCCTTTGAGGGTTTTGAAGGAATAATATTCGTTATTTCCTAGGCTTTTACAATTCAATGTATCTTCGAATGCTTCCTTTTGATAGCTTAAGGCTGTAAATCTCAAATATATTCCGGAAAGATTTAAGAAATATTTTTATCGTAAAAAAGAAAATAATAGATAATACTAAAACGGGCACTGGTAGAGTGCATACCTTCGCCTATATAGTGTTGTATATCACACGATCAGCATCTGAATTATGCACATTTTTGCACTAGTTTCATAGAAATCAGATAGAAATTGGCTACGTTAAGGCAAAAAGACGTTTTTTACCTTTTCCTTACCTTGACCTTGACCTTTGATCCAATTCCATCTCAATCAGTACTCATATTGTCCTTGGTTCATGGCCAATCATTCCACCGAATTTGGTGAGATTCGGTCAAATAGTTTTTGAGTTATGCAAATCACAAGCAAACAAATATACAAACATACATGAATAAATACACGTCTGTCTAAACATAACTTTGGCAACAATGAAATTAGCAAAGGGAATACAGTAAAACATTTGTTTAGATTAAACAAGCTCAGTTCAATGACTTATGCACTTACTCTTTATTATGAAGCAGAATAAGGGTATTATTTGAATGCAGAGATGTTGACATCTATGTATTCTAAATCAAATTTATGGATAAAATGCCTCTTATCGTTATTAATGCATCTGAAGACAAAATAATCACGTGAATTAATAATAGGGGATTTCTAAATCAATTCCAGTTAAGATCTAATTTCACCTAATTTCATTTGTCCATATATATTTACGTGGCATTCTAGAAACTCTATTTATATGTATATATCTGTAAATATATGCGTATATATATATATATACATATATAAATTTTATATATATATATATATAATATATATATATATATATATATATATATATATATATATATATATATAAGTATATGTATGTATATATATATATATATATATATATATATATATATATATATATATATATATATACATATATTTATACATACAGTATATTTACATATATACATAGCGTGGTACTGAGAATCTCCCTGTTTATAAATACCAAAGAAAAAATTAAAATTGGTAGTTGGAATGATAGAACTATGTGTGTTTTGTGTGTGTGTGTGTGCGCAAGTGTGTGTGTGTTTTGTGTGTGTGTGTGTGTGTGCGAGTGTGTGTGTGTATATCAGTTGCCAAGATCCATAAAGAATTTAAAGGAATATTCAACATAGCTCCCTTCGTCATGATTATCATGATTATTACAATATATTCGAAAATTAAGAAAAGAATAAGAAATAAATACGGAAATTACTGATAAAACGTAAACAAGATTTCCAGTAATCTGTAAATTATTGTAGCCAATTTTTGGTGGCTTTGTTGGATGGCCGCTGAAGCCAAGTGAATAAGGTCATGAGACATTTTTGAATAAGACAAGAAGCTTATCTGATTTGATCCATCGCAAATTAACTTTCAGTATCACCATAGTTTTTCTTTATGTTGTAGCTCAAAGCAGACTTCTTAAAGCCCCCTCTTTACTTGAAATTATTTACTTTTAATCTATGATATACTCTATATCGTTATTTCAAAGTAATTACTTTTAGTTAAAAGATATATCTTTCATTAAAATTCAGAAAATGATTTTGAGAAGGGAAGGTAACTATGTAAGTTGAAAATATAGACATTTCGTAAATATTGAATTTACTCTCTAGTTTCAAGATATCGAAAATCCAAATATTTCAATATCGTTTCCAACGCTTCCAGAAGGCTAAAATTACTACCAGACCTTTGCTAAAATAGCATCTAAAACATTTACATCGCTTTCAGAAGTCTAAAATTACGGTCAGATCTTTGCTCAACATCTAAACCATTTACATCGCTTTCAAAAGTCTAAATTTACTGCCAGATCTTTGCTCAGCATCTAAAACATTTACAACGCTTCCAGAAGTCTAAAATTACAGCCAGATCTTTGCTCAGCATCTAAAACATTTACATCGCTTCCAGAAGTCTAAAATTACAGCCAGATCTTTGCTCAGCATCTAAAACATTTACAACGCTTCCAGAAGTCTAAAATTACAGCCAGATCTTTGCTCAGCATCTAAAACATTTACATCGCTTCCAGAAGTCTAAAATTACAGCCAGATCTTTGCTCAAAAATCAGTTATTGTTAGAAAAAAAGGGTCTTCCGAAATCTGATAAGTATAGATATAAATTATTATCCCTTTAACGTATCACTGATGAAAAAAAAAATTATATTTGATCCTGTCTCATCATATTATGCTTATGGCAAGGAAGACTTTACCTTTGTACCAACCGTGTGTCACACGATCGTACATAGTTCATTTTGTGCTTGTATCTTCGCTCTCCCCTCGCACTAAAAAGAACCTGAAAAATCATGTCTGCTTTTTTCCTCTGTAACATTGTCGATTTCTCAACATGAAAATTCTTGTTACTTTGAGATTTTGTATATAAAGGAGAGTGTTCTACAATAAACTAACTCAGTTGCTTTCACACTGCCTTTGAGTTCACAACCTTCTCTCGGCCCGTTACACCTTTCTTTTAACTTGCAACTTAGGATATCAATCTCTCAAATGATAGTCTTATACGACGGTCTGTCTTTAAGCCCTTTAGATACATAGTTAAGGATTATCTTTTTATTCCCCGGCAGAATAAAAAAAGACCTTTAGAAAATTTCCTTCTTCACAATGATATTATCTTCCTTAAATTTCAACTCTCTCTCTCTCTCTCTCTCTCTCTCTCTCTCTCTCTCTCTCTCTCTCTCTCTCTCTCTCTCATGAAGATTCCATATTGTGAATTATAATTGGGAGGCCATGCTAAAGAACAGTCCATCCAATTATTAGTAAAATCTGAGCCCGAAGTGAGAAAATCTTTCAACTTTAATAGAATGATCTCATAAGAAAATTTCCAAAGGTATTTTATATCCTTGATATTGTTCTAGTATTTTCAATTCATTAGCATGAAGTCAAATTCAATTCAGATTTTATTCAAAATAAAATATCACAAAACATTTATTTCTTCAATTATCAATATGTTTTTTATCACTGAAAATCTCTTTATTGACGAAGGCACTTTACATATTCTAATTGCACGCCTCTGATTATTATTTCAGTGTTTTGCCTGCAAATCTTACCCGTTCTAGAATGTCGCACCCCAAAAATCAGGTTCATTAACGTCTAAAAGCATAAAATGATATATTTTAAGTCGATCAGACAAAAGCTGACGTTTTCTTTCTTTCTTTCTTTTCCTACTACGTCACAAAGGCTGTACGCTCACGCATACTCGGTATCAAATACACCAATAAAATAGTATTTGTTTTTAGATAAATTCTAATTTAGTACACTTTTTGATATACATTACCATGTACAAAGTTATTCAATCATACCGGTTTTATTCTCTTAAACTTATTTTAAACGATGGAATAACTGCTGAAATGATATCGGCTGAAAATGGAATGACCCCCAGAATACTTACAAGATTATTCAGTAGAATGTGGCCTGAAGAGGCAAAATCTGATGAATGGGTGCTAAGGGTGTTGGTGAAAATGGCATAAAAAGGAGATTTGACTGCTTGCAATAATTACAGAGGCCTCACACTTACGTCAGTTGTCATGAAAATATATAGCATACTCATTCTAAAGAGAACAGAGATAAAGACTGATAAAAAGTTGAGAGATGAACAAGCAGGATTCAGAAAAGATAGAAGTTGTACAGACCAAATTTTCCTTTTAAGAAATGTTGTACAGTAATGTGTAGAATGTAGAAATCCACTTTTGATGGCATTTGTGGACTATGAAAAACCTTTTGATAGCGTGCACTGGCCACTTTTGTGGAGAGTCGTGCGTTATTATGGAGTTCCTTTTATACATGCAAATTTGATTAAGTTTGTTCATAAGCATAGCAAGTGCAAAATTAATGTTAGTGAATTCCTATCAAATGAATTTCCATTGAAAAGCGGAGCACTCCAAGAGAATGTGTTGTCAACCATATTATTTATCTTCCTCAAGGATTTTGTAATGAATAGAACAGTTGGGGATGGTGGAGAAGGATTAGACTGGATTGGTAACAGGAAATGAACTGACCTAAAGTATGCTGATGACGCTATCCTTATTAGCAGAACACAACATGAGTTGCAATGCTTGCTTACCAGAAGGCATGAAATATCATAGGACGTTGGGCTCAAGATAAATAGAAGAAAATCAGAGATGATGAGAACATCTTTGGAAGGAGAAAGGATTAATGAGGTAGAATCATTTAAGTATTCAGAAGCTATGATCTCTAGAATTGGAGTTTGATAAAAGATGAGAAAAATCTAGATCAGATAATGAGTAGGTTAAGAAAAATTAAGAAATAAAATCAGCTGAAATTACTTTTAAAAATCAGGCTATATATCAGTTTATTGAGAACTGTGTTACAGTAGGGACATGTAACCCAAGATATCTTAGTGCATCGGCAGAGGATCTTGATAATAACTCTACTGCATCTAAACACTGTCTCTGTTGCCCATTTACACAGATGTGTCTAATTTATCTTATGTGCTAATTCATACTCTGATTTAATGATATTGAGCATTTCACGAACAATTAAATTTGAAACATTCCCCATTCTCTAAATAGTGTCCTGTATCTTTTGTTATTTGTTATCAGATAAGGAACACCTGCAAAGACAAATATCTTTCTGTGGCTAACAGGATTCTTGAAAGAAATTTTGTCTTAAAGAGGAAAAATATCCATTTCCTTACAAATGCAAAGTTTATCTACGAAGGACCTGATGCCTAGAGTCGACGCGTCCTCGTGGGCAGCCACATAGATTTAAAAAAAAAAAAAAAAAAAAAAAAAAATGGTAACTTGGCGTTCACGATTCTTTATTATTTGTCCCTTTGCTAAAAAGTTATATTAGTCCATGAATACGAGAGCAAACTAAAGTAGAGAATATCCTAACAACATGTATGAAAATGAAATGGATGTAGGCAGGACATATAATGAGAATGACATATAATAGATGGACATTAAGAATAACAGATAGGACCCATCCTTATAGATTGCAAAAGAAGTAGGGGAAGGAAAAGAAGACGGTGGACTGATGAAATAAGAAAGTTTGTGGGTGTGGACTTGCATAGAAAGACCATAAACAGACAGGAGTAGAAGGACATATCCAAAGCCTTTGTTCCGCAGTGGACTAGATAAGGCTCAAGATGATGATAATGGTAGTGAAGGCACTCGGGAATATGCCATATAAACTATAAAAGTAAACAAAGTCTGATTTTTGCTACCTAGTAATAGTGGGTATAATGAAGATTACGGATTTATGAAAAGAATGACTATAAATGGAAGATTTTCTTTCATTTTTACTTCGTGTATCGAGGCACCAGAAGATGCTGTATCAATCAGACAATAAATACAGCTTTCGTAATGATTTTTCTTAATAGGATCCCTTCCTAATCTACATCTCTTGACTACATTTGATTTCGTAACTTATTCGATTATTACTAACTTTCTCAAGGTATTATTTCCCTCTAAAGCTGCACTTTTTGTCAGATCCAACAAATAATGTGCACCAAACATTTGCGGCCTCTGGCGGACACTAAATTTGGCTTTTTATTTGCTGGCAAAGAAGTTAAATTTCTGTTTGATCTTTTTTTTTTTCAGGTCACAAAGTTTGCTTATCTTTTCTCTCGGGGAAAAGTTATTTCTTTCCCGCTGAAGGTTTTTTGCCTTTGAGAAAACCTTAAGACTTTTATTTTCTTTCCTAACCTTTATTGAAGCTTGTTTTCCTCGTTCAACTTTTTGTATATATTTCCATTTTTTTAATCTTGATAAGACACTTTTTTTTATTTGAATGACTGATTTTCAAACCAGGTGCAAAATATGTTTTGCTAAGTAGATCCACATGAGTTTTCCCGCATAACTTATTTGTTTAATTTTCTTATTAGTCGTCCTTATTTGATCATTTGTTGTATAGTTTTCTATACGGGAGGCTTTCCCATCGGGAGGTCTCAAGCTTGTAGTATTCAGATTTTTCAATTGAAGCTGCAGCTCTGACAAAATTATTATCATCAACAGCAACAAAATCATTACTAATGTTAACTAGAACGGGGACTCGGTAGAGCGCATACCTACTCCTATATCATGTTGTATATCACACAAGGTAGGCAATTGAATTATGCTCAATTTGGTTCTAGTTTCATGCAAATCAGATGAAAATTGGCCACAATATGGCAAAAAAAAAAAAAAAAAAAAAACGTTTATGACCTTTTACGTGATCTTGGCCTTGACTTTTGACCCAATTACTCCTAAAATCGAATCAAATTGTTCTTTGATCATGGGCAGTCATCTCAACAAATTTCATGAAATTCGGTCAA
>NW_027171894.1:165000-185000 GCF_036898095.1 Palaemon carinicauda
GTTGAAAGATTTCAAGAGGAAATTGCTCAAACTTTACATTGCTTCACTTGGATTAAGTTTCCTTCTCGCGAGTTGCTGAGTTTGCGATTGAGTTCCCCACCGATCGACCCACTGCCTTAGGGATTAAAGCCTAGAGCAGAACGCTGTGTTTGACACTAAAGAAGAAGTTTCCTTGGTTCCAAGATTAATCTTTTCTGGCAGTCAGACAAATTACAAACGACATATAAGATAAATTATTCACTTCTCGGGGCGGTACTATACCCAATAAGATGTTTGCGTCTGCTTCTACCATCAACTGAGTATATCACTGTTAGAAACCTTGCCGTAAAAAACGGTCAAAATCCTGGAATAAATGTTGCCAGGCATTTACCGCTTTAAAAACGGATATATTTGACGAGGAGGAGTGATATACGGTCTCCAAACCGAAAAGATAACAACAAAGCTTGGTAAACTTACGGTCGACTGTATTTTACTGAAATACGGATGAGAACTACATTTTTATGGAGAATTTCCGATTTAAATTCCGTTTTTTTTTTAACAGTGTAGGTTTATGGTAACAAGAGCATCAGAAAGACTCAACGTTTCGAAGGCATAAAGAAACATTCCGTTGCATTATAAGACATTTTTGTTCTTAGTCTTAGTGCGAGTCCAGAATCATGGAAATAAACTCTGGCCGATATGAGAAGGGACTGAGGTAGAGAGGTGTCATTAATCATTGGTGTGGTCATTTATGTCAGCAAGTTGTCATTATTAAGGTTAATATACCAATGTAATATATCATACATAATATATCAATATAGATAAAACTTGTAAGACGTATAATATTTGGTATCTGATTTCCTATTAGTTCATTAGAGTACATATGCTATTTAAAACTTTTTAATTTCTGAATGAAGTATATTTTTATTATTTTTTTTTCCAGCATTGATTTTTAGAATAAACTAATAAGCTGGAAGGATACATGTACGAAGGAAAGCAACGACACATGTATACAAATCCGCAATACATAGAAAAAAAACATCATTTAGTAATAATTGCTAAAAGAAATTCTTTAACAAAATTCCTTTTTTTTTTTTTAAAAATATGAATTTATCAATCCATCCTACCGAGGGATAAATCTTGATTGATAGATTCCTACAAGAGACTGGAGGTTTAGTTTCCTGGAGGACGCCCATCGTCATTATTACAGCGGATTGGTAAGTATGTAACAGTTAGCCATTTTATTATAATTTTATCATTAACACTTGTGATTTTCTTTTTTCCAAAGAAGCCACAAATACCCTTTAATATCTAATTCGTTCTGCCACCGGATCACAGACTAATGGGAAATTCCCTTAAGGATAAATATTTATGCCCGGCCAAGGATTCGAACCTCGGTCCCAATAGAAACTAGGGTAAACATTAGACTTTGTCCATTCCGCTGCTGAGAGGGATAAAAATTGATTCATATTTTGCTGTATCTACAGTAGGTTTCCATGATATATAGGAATACCAGAACTATATTCAAATTCTATACATTGTTCCCTTTTTCTTCAGTCTGCCTTACAGTATATAGAGATAATTTAATGCTTGAAATCCTAAATGTATTACTTCATTTCGCTTTTACAATCGAAATTCATGAATGGTCTCATCTTATATGGATGCATTTGTCTTTCATAGTTTTCAACAATGATTATAATATAGTTGTTATTATTATTATTATTATTATTATTATTATTAATATTATTATTATTATTATTAGTAATTATCAATAATGGTAGTAGTAGTAGTAGTAATAATAATAATAATAATAATAATAATAATAATAAGACAAAAATTTCCTACCATCACCAATCCGCAGTGGCCAGCGTGGCGATGAAAATGGCCAAACCCCACCTCAAATGAATAAGAATATGTCAGAGGCCTTTGATCTACAGTGGACTAGAAACGACTGAATTTGTTGTTGTTGTTGGTTTTGTTGTTGTTGTTGTTGTTGTTGCGGTTCCATTACGGCCGAACCTTTCTCTTTTTCTTAGAACAAATATTTTTCTTTTATGAGAATTATAAATGTGGGTGGAATTCCAAGTTAAAGAAAAATATTTTCATATAACAAAATATTCATTATTCTCCATTCTAAATAAACGAGAAAAATTAACCTAGATGCATAAGGCTTCCTATGTTAATGTAGGTCCTATATACCATCTAACAGATTTTCCGTACACCAAATATCAGAGAGGAAGTAAGGCCATAATATAAGTGCTATGGAGGAACATTGCAAAGGGAATTGTTACATGATACTTCCATTAACATGGAACTGCAGACAAAGTCAGTGCTCTTACTCGCTACACATTTTATGCATTATTTATTTCTCTCTCTCTCTCTCTCTCTCTCTCTCTCTCTCTCTCTCTCTCTCTCTCTCTCTCTCTCTCTCTCTATATATATATATATATATATATATACATATATATATATATATATATATATATATATATGTATATATATATGTATGTATATATATATATATGTATATATATATATATATATATATATATATATATATATATATATATATATATACGTATATGTATGTATGCCGGTAACACTAACATATATACACACATACAGTATATGTATATATATATATAAATATATATATATATATATATATATACACACACCCAGTATGTGTGTAATATATGTTTTATATATATATATATATATATATATATATATATATATATATATATATATATATATATATATATATATATAATATAGATGAATATACAAAATACATGATAAATTTATCACTAACACATGTGAGTTTTATTATTTTCAAATAAGCCGCTAATACACTTTAGTATTTAATTCACTCTGCCACGGTATCACAAACCCATAAAGAATTTTTTTTATTAATAAATCGTTCTTCCTGGCCAAGGATTCGAACTTCAGTATTGATATAAGTAATTGTAAACAATAAACTTAGCTCATTCGGTCGTAGGAGGTGAGTCGATTTCGACTTAATATCATTATTATCATTACTATTATTATTATTATTATTATTATTATTATTATTACTTTCTAAGCTACAACCTTAGTTGGAGAGGCAGGATGCTATAAGCCCAGGGCCCAAAACAGGTAAAATAGCCCAGTGAGGAAAGGAAACAAGGAAAAATGAAATATGTTAAGAACAGTAACATTAGAAAAAGATTTCCAATAGAAACTATAAAAAATTCAACAAAACAATAGGAAGAGAAATTAGATAGAATATTTTGCTCGATTGTACCCTCAAGCAAGAGAATTCATGCTATGTACTTAGACTCAAAATAAACCCATATCCATTATTGCAGCTGATTGGTATGTTTGTAACACTTCACCGTTTTATCCTAATTTTATCACAAACACTTCTGATTTTCCATTTTTCAAAGCACAAATACATTTTGATATCGAACTCGCTCTGCCACGGGATCACATGTTAATTGGGAAATTCTTTTAACTATTAGTATTTCTCCCTCAGCGTCGATAGAATCAAGGGTAAACATTTAACTTTGCAAATTCGGCTGCAAAGAGGAATAAGAGTTGATTCTTACTCTGCTGTATTTAATACTTTCTAATTAAGGATTTGTACTTGTAATCGCAATCAACCTATGTCATTAAACAGCCAAGTATTATACATAACAATCATCTATAATGTTGGAGATGGGTTGATTTCATTTAAAAGTACAAACCCTGAATTCGACAGGATTAAGCACACCAGAGTCGAAATCAATTCTTATCTCATTTTACAAAAGATTCCAACTCAAATGTTTGCCCTTATTTCTAAGGGCACTAAGGTACGAATCCTTGATCAGGCAGAATTATTTGATATTAGAAAAATTTCCCTATGGGCTTTTTATCTCGTGGCAAGGCGAATTCTACATGAATTGGTATTTTTGACTTTACATATTTATATATATATATATATATATATATATATATATATATATATATATATATATATATGTGTGTGTGTGTGTGTGTGTGTGTGTGTGTGTTTATCTATATATCTATCTATCTATCTATCTATCTATCTATCTATCTATATATATATATATATATATATATATATATATGAACATAGTGTAAGATTATAATGTTAGTAGTCAAAATGATTACATTATCCTTCAATAAAAGAATGTTTAAAATGCTTCCAAAAGAACTTTTCCAAAGAACAAGAAACAGTGTTACACATCCTGATAATCTAGAGTTCATGATAAAAAGAACCAATAATAACGGATTGTGTTTACCATTTCATAACCCAGGTAATCACATCCAAAGATATTCAGTATCTCCACATAGATATTCAGTTTACCATTATCTTATTTATTCAATAAATGGACAACCTTTTTACTAAAGAATTCTTTCATAGGTACCCCTACCCCCCAGAAATAAATAAAATTGATTTACTGCTAGCTACACCTAGTTGTAGTCAGGAATTGTATCTCTTCTTAAGATAACCTACCTAAATAATGTTGATATTCTGTTTCCTGATCCGCGTAATTTTTTCTTTTTTTTTTCTTTTCTTTTGAGAGTAAGTTGAAAATCTCGTTCATAAAACTTATCTTCCATTTATAAAGAGGAAGAAAATAAGATCACACATGTAGGCACAATATTTATTCAACAGTAAAATGATATATATTTTTTTATAATTATACTCTCAGAAAGTCATTAAAAATGGTTATATATTTCAGAGGGAAAGGATGACTGCTTTTGAGTGCCTTTCACTCTTGTAAAAAATGCTCTAGTTAAAAGGGGTTTAATAGATATCTTTCTTCTTTTATGGCTTTGAGAGTATTTTTCAAACAGTATAAAATCTTCCTACTCTATAAAGAGTTCCTTTGTACTTTAATTACGTATCAAAATGATTGTCAGAAACCTTTCTCAGTATCATATCCTGATTAGTGTTTCACACAGTTTTTGTCTCTCCTGCTGTTAAACCGAGCTCTCTTGCTTTGACAACAAAGGAGAACTTGATCCAATTTCTTGTTCACTAGTCTGTATAGGAAGCCCTTGCTGAGCGTCACAGTCACTTTGGTATTGGAAAAGATGGGTAATTTCTCTAGTCACTTCAGTAAACCCAACCGTATGCTTTGTCAGCGGCAGGTCGGGTATGGAACCTGGAGAATGTAACGTTATACTGGGTAACGATCCAATTGATTCCTGTTGTGGCAAAGGGACTTCTTGGATAAAGGTCTCCTCTTCTTTATGCGATGGGGCAAATGTGGAGACTGGGTCTGGCGAGTTGTCGACGACTCTCGATAACACTGAAGGGGACATCTGCAGTGAACTGTATTTTGATATGTCCTGGAAGAGATGAGAGTTTGAGAGATGGTTTGATTGAAAACTGTCTATTCATCTATCTAATGGTTTTCAACGTCTTTGTCAATTCAGCATTTTTGAGAGTGGAACATGAATCTGTTACGTTGTTTTTCCTTAAAGTTTATATACATAACTGCAAGTAATAAAGTTTAGATTAAGTATATTTATGGCAGCGATTTTGTAAAATCACTTATGGATCTAAAAAAGAATATTACTTACTTTAAAAGTTTTTTTAGTGTTCTGATAAATATGTTTCTTAAACGGCAAGGATTCCATTTTCAAGTCGGAGACGAATCCTCTTATTATGTGGAGATGATTTAATGTCAAAAGTGTAATTCCACACAATACTTCTATATAGTCTACTAAAATTAAAATTATAATTACTTCTAAGCTTTGGAAACTCTCTCATCCGGTATGATTAACCTGAGACCCCATTGTACTGAATTTCAGTTCATCATGCTATCCACTTAGTCACTTGCAGAAATTGGTGTATGGATAGAATGAAGAAAGTATTGGAATAATAAAGTTCTGAAGTTCGCACAGAGTATTTCTGAGATAAAGGGTAAAAGTTTGAGCACTAACATGTCAATGCTTATTGTCTTTTTTTTTTTTTTTTTTTTTTTTTTTTTTTTTTTTTTTTTTTTTTTTTTTTTACATTGTAGCAGCACCTTATATCCGATTGAATTGGTATGATATCTCCCGTTTACCGTGAACATCCAGAGTGCATAAGTTCGAATCTATTTGCGTGACTTAATTCGAATAACATTTAATCATCAATAAAAATAAACAATAGAAATAATCAGAGAGGGTTCTTTTTTAAAGTTTTTATTTTGATGTTTTATTTGATAATTTTAAGCACGATGTAAAAGTAAATAGATTTTATCTAGAGAAAGAATTCTATTGTTAAAACTCAGAAAGTTAGAAAATTATCTTTCATCAATGATGTATTCTTCAAATGTACTCAATGAAAACGACAATTTACTTGTTAACTAGTTTATTCGGAACTTAGAGACGAAATGGTGTTTATTCATGATTGATTACGAAGTTAAGTGGCTCAACCACTTACCCAGTACATTCTCAGTACACAATCTAATCCAAGAAATGTACGTGGCGATAAAATTGTGTAATGCAAATTAAAAAGATTTGAATGAGACCGTTTCCCATTCACTTAAGGGGATGCCTTTGATAGAAGCCATTGGAAAGGGTGCTTCAGGAAACCGAACCATTAATATAGAGATATTAACCATTAATGTAGAGAAAAAAAGTTTTTCATTCACTAAGCCTTGTTGAATACCATTATTTCACCTGTTATTGTCTCCAACCTGAAAACCGTTTCCAGCAATTGAGTCTTACCTGGTGAGATTAAAGGTATTGAAGCTTTTCGTTTTATATGTGACAGCAATGAAAAGATCTTATATAATCCAGGTAACCCTCTTTGTTTATAGAGTAGGCAGATCTATCAAGATAAAAATGTTTTCTTAAAATAAAAAGAAAATTACCCCAACAAGTGTCAAAATAATTAATTTTTGAAAATCATGGTTATCTTGGTGATTGAATCTTACCCGTTGCTTGAGTCTTAATATTATGCCTTACCTGTAGTTCCCTTTCACTGCAGGTTGTCGAGTGTTTGGCCGATACCAAAGGCGAGCTAAGGACACTTCTTGTCTGATCACTGATGGACATCGCAGTGCTGGACGGCCCTGTCTGTCTGGTGCGATGCCGGTGACAGTTGCGGAACACGATGAGGAAGAGAAGGATGAACATCACGAACAGGAGACCAGCGCTTAATCCCAAGGCAGTTTGAATGAGGTGAGAATATCTCAAATCCTCCAGCGAGGAAGACGAGTCGTAGTTGTTCACGTCCGTTGAGGTGATGGTGAATTCTCCGCCTTTCTCGTCCTTTTCCTCCTCACTTCCTCCTCCGCCTCCTCCACCTCCTTCATCGCCCTCTGTTGCAACTGATCCTGCTTCCTTAGGCTTAGCATCTTCACGTACTTCCGCTTCCAAGGGGCCATCTGATAACATGGGAAGGTGGTAGAGTTTATAAATACATAAACACGCATACACTCACACACACACACACACACACACACACACACACACATATATATATATATATATATATATATATATATATATATATATATATATATATATACAAATATATATGTGTATCTATATAAATACAAATATATATATATGTATATATATATATATATATATATATATATATATATATATACATGTATATATATGTTTACATTATGTATATATAAATATATATATATATATATATATATATAAATATATATATGTATATATATATGTATATATATATATATATATATATATATATATATATATATATATATATATATATATATATATATAGGATCTCGTCATATATATATATATATATATACAAATATATATGTGTATCTATATATATACAAATATATATATATGTATATATATATATATATATATATATATACATGTATATATATGTTTACATTATGTATATATAAATATATATATATATATATATAAATATATATATATATATATATATATATATATATATATACATGTATATATATGTTTACATTATGTATATATAAATATATATATATATATATATATATATATATATATATATATATATATAAATATATATATGTATATATATATGTATATATATATATATATATATATATATATATATATATATATATATATATATATATATATATATATATAGGATCTCGTCATTTGCAGGGGTTAGGTTATAGAGAGACTATTGACTGGCACTCCCAGACCCCATATTTCCTTACATAGCTAAAAAACTGTTTATTAGCTAGCATTGAAAGAAAAATGCACACACACACACACACACACACACACACATATATATATATATATATATATATATATATATATATATATATATATATATATATATATGTATAATGATATTTAGAGTAATTAACAGCAAATGTAGAAAAGCATTCACACTTATGTAATACCAAATACAGAAGGGGGCCTGATAGGTCAGACAAAAATCCATTATTTTGCAAAGACTTTAAAGTTTACTTCAATTGTCTCAACTTCCTCTCCCCTTTTACATAACTAAAAGTTGTCCGGTTTGCTCGCACACAACTCAATGTTCTTTGATTGAATGCATTTATACTCTATTGCCTTCGCCAAAATCTTGTATTCACGCCTGTCTGTTTGTTTGTGAACAACTTTGCACATAAACTACAATACACATTTTGACCAAACTTTGTAGTATTGTTGTGTAGGACCCATGGATAAACCTATAAGATTTTGGGTACAGTACATTAAAGTACAAGTACGCAATTGTACTTTGAATATAAAAGCAGTATTAATATTTGGTTTGTGAACAACATTACGCAAAAATTAGGAAACCAATTTCAACGAAACTTGGTGGACATATCACGTATGACCCAAGGACCAGAGCAAAAGAAGACTGACAGGCGTGATGAAGGCATGCTCTCTACTGAGAGCCTCTCTAGTTTAATGACTGCAATTAGATGATCCTTTTAGCGTTAGATATCCAGCCCATGAATGTATAAAGAATCTATATCGATTTTTGTATATGATAAGAAGCATAGTTTAAAAAGTAATGGGTTTACAGTTATACTTCATGCTTTCTTTGCACATTGCTAGTCAATAACTGAAATTTATTTTGTCGTGACTGTTACTCATCCATTAGTCCTTATTATATTGAGTAAACATCTAAGAATAAGTAAATAAATAAGATTTTAAAAGTATCATTCTAATACGTCATCACTATTTATGGAGGTAGGAGAAATATTTACTCGTTAGGTTAAAATTGAGAAACAACAGTCAGCTGATAAACCTTTGCCAACCTCCTCAACTCATATCGGGAACATCCGCCACTTTTTATACAGAAAAATGGCGGTGTATGTGTGTGCATGTGTGTGCGTGTGTGTGTAAAAAGGCCTCGTCACTAGGAAACGTTATAGTATGTGAAATACGTCACTGTATTTCAATAAGTCAATTATGTTGAACATTTCTCGATAACATCATATGTTTCAAAACACCAAGTAAAACTACAATGAAAGAAAGTGTACCACTATAGTCAATTTCTTTTAGCGATGCAGATTTGCACCGACTCGCAGCGGTGCCCTTTTAGCTCGGAAAAGTTTCCTGATCGCTGATTGATTGGACGAGATAATTCTAACCAATCAGCGATCAGGAAAATTTTCCGAGCTAAAAGGGCACCGCTGCAAGTCGGTGCAAATCTGCCTCGATAAAAGAAATGGACTATAGTTAGTGTTTCAATCGACTATACGATACCTTGCGTTAGTATGGCCGAAACATTTGGCGTAAGTGTTGTAACTGTCATATGGTGCGGAATGCTGAGGCCCTTTTGATTGATGGCTGTGAGCACAAGGTCGTAGGTCGTCCCGGGAGATAAGCCATTTACCTGTGTGAAAGGACCAATAAGAATAAATCAAAGTTCAAATTAGCATGAGCATCTTCAAGGAAATGTTAAAGTGTCAAAGAAGTTGTTTCTTATTTGTTCAATAAATCGTTCCCTGACATTTCATTACTCCAAAAAGGTGTGAATGCACTGTAGTTAGTTGGGGGTAGACGTAAATTTTCTTATTACCTATCAAATTGATTTTTTTTATGGAGAATTTTTTTTTTTTTATCTTGGTCTGAAATACGATAATATGTAGCTAGTTTTACGATTTACGAAATATTATGATTTAGTGTCACCTTGTTAGTAGTGAAGCCGGTTGGAAAGCAAACACAGGGTTGAAACATAGTCTTGGGTAGGCTAAGAATACGTCAGTCTAAGGGGGATCGTTGGGGGCGTAGTCCCCTTCCCTGCAATAGGTACGTAGGACAGGATAGGGCTCATATGTTAGGTTAGGTGGGGAATCTTTGGATAGGTTGTGTTCTTATGTTTGTTTCCCTTTTAAAATGTGGTTTTTCAGTCATAACCTTTGAAATTTTACACCCACACTGTCCTAACCAACTACAAAAGCTCCCAAATGAACAAGAAATATTAATCCTTTGTGAATGAGAAGAAGGAATTTAAATGTTATTCATACAAGAGTCTTCGTAAACGTTTCTACATTGACGAAAGATTTGTCTGAAAGGATTAGAAATGGAGAAAAGGAAATTGATGTTCCACCGAGGTTGCTGTGATAGCATGCATTTTTGAGGTCAGAGAGAGAGAGAGAGAGAGAGAGAGAGAGAGAGAGAGAGAGAGAGAGAGAGAGAGAGAGAGAGAGAGAGAGACATTAATAATGGTTTGTGAACAACTCACCAAGAAACTTGGTTTGGAAGCAGTGGCATTATTGGAGTATTTACTATGCTTTTCACGAGCCTGCAGGTGGAAAGTTTGCCGGAGGCCCCGACTGTTTCCAGCTTGGCAGTCTATTTGGAAGGACGTTCCAGTTTTTTCAATGACGATGCACTTGGTGAGGGGGTCCGGCTTTTCTGACGAAGCAAAAACGGAGGGAGAGATTTACTTGGCCATGAGGTATTCGGATATTTTGGATCATCCTTTTTCAAAAGGGAATTATAATTGTGCTCATATCTTAGAGAATTATCTCAGCTCACTCAGTCTCTCTGCAACTTCCATAGCAGAAAGACGTCTGAGCTGGTAGCTCCTTAGTTATTTACGCTAGTGTCAGTGATTTACTCTAAGGGTTTTCATACCTTTTTTCGGAAGCCTAAGATTACATCAGTCTACGGACTTTCCTACCAAAATTTCACGTCATCACTCATGGATGGAGACGTAGATCCAGCTGTTCCCACTGTTAATCTCCCTGAAAGTGAGGATATCCACAACCCCGACTATAGGGAACTTCTTCATGAAATGGAGAACACAAACCCTACCACTGACCAGCTCCAGGAACCAGAATCTGCTGATGAAGACATGGAATCTGAAGCCCTTTCTCACCCTTCTCCTCCTCCTCAAAGGAAACGTGGCGCCTCCTCATCCCCTCCACCTGGATACCAAGCTGCTAAGAAGCCTAATCAAACCTCCTTGGACAGCACAGACTTCGCACTCCAACTTGCTCCTCCTAGTTCTGATGATGAACAAGAAGAGGACACACCTATCACTTCCTCAAGGACCACCTCTCCCCGTTCTTATGACAGGGAAACTACTTCAAAGGATACACCAGAAGAGCCTGACGACAACCCTGAGCCCTTCATACATGCACAAAGGAATAAAGGTAAGAGACCTTCTACACCTTCCCCTTCTACTACTGCACTCTTTAAGTTTAAAGCAGTCAGCACACCTCAACATAGTGCTTATGCTCAAGTCATGGGTATAGAGGACAGATACCCCAACATCAATATCACGGTTAAACCGAATTTGGATGGGGACATGGTCCTCTCTCCCCATGACAAGGCAGCAGAAGATATACTCAATTCAATTAAAACTCTTGTTAAATTAGACCCAGCCCAAAAACGTAGAATTTACATTGTCTGCGGTTATTCATACAAATATGACACTGACCGTTTACTTAAATATCCTGGTATTATTCATGCTGAAAGATGCACACCCAGGGAAGGTGGTGTATCAAACAAAGTTAAATGTACCTTTTTGGGCCCCCCCCCTAATCAAGTTAACTTAGGTATGTGGGGTAAATTTAGAGTAGAGGATTATAATCCTCCCCTCCTCCGTTGTCACAAGTGCCAGAAATACGGGCACCATAAGAATAACTGTCATGCTGCTCATCCTGTCTGTGGAATATGTTCAAGGAGGCATGATACTTCCATCTGCCTTACTAAATACAAGGCAGATGAACCCACTGAACCAAGATGCCCTCACTGTAAGCTGGCACATCACTCGTGGAACAAACGTTGCCCGGAAAGACTTAAGAGGGAATATGCGAGGAGGGGCCAACTCCCTCCCAACTCTACTGCAACCAACTCAACTCCTAACCAACCATCCCAAACCCAACAACATATTACACCTGCCAATCCTTTACCCAATCCTACACCCCAAACTTACCCCTCCTACTCTGCTGCCCTAATGACCTCTGTCACACCAACGACCAATCCTTCTACTATTACACAAACAACTCCTTCTTCACAGACTGTTTCCCCGTCTATAGCCTCTGCCCCTTCCTCCCAATCACAACCCCAAAGACCACCCAAATCACCAAGAGCCTCCAGACCTACACCTTCCTCTAAACCTCAACAAAATCCTGTTCCAAACCAACACCCTCCTACGCCCTCAGACGATACCTACATCCCCCTTCCCTCGACATCTCATGATTCCACCTCTCCTGCCACAAATACAACTTCCAACTTTCATTACCCACACCTCCCACAACATAATACTCTCTCTCCAGCTCCTCAATCTTCCTCCTCTGCTATCCTTAACCTCTTCCTTCAACCTGCTCTCCTAGAACCTGCTATTATTACTCTCATCCAAAAATTCTTCCCCAACCTAGTTGTAGATGATACATTTAAGTCTGCTCTTAAGCTCGTTATTGAGATGCTTACTCATGCTCTCACAACTTAGAATTCTCAGACTCCGACAGTGATGTGAGTTTACCCTCCTCTCCTCAACCACAGGTGAATAACTATATCAATGTGTTACAATGGAACATTTTAGGAATTAGGTTAAAGTACGCTATTCTGCAGTCTCAGGTAGCCGTACAGAGGCCGGACGTCATCCTCTTGCAGGAAACATTACTAAGGGAACACACCTCCTTTAAATTTGCAAATTACAAGATATACAGAACCCACCACACTGACACTAGTCGTGGCTTACTAACATTAATAAAAAACACAATTCCTTCCCAAAGAATTACAGATATTGACTGCCACGAAGCAGAGACTCTTAGTGTACAAATTACCCTTTTAAACACTACACTGACAATACACAATATCTACAAAAGCCCTGCAAGAGACATTGATGCTACCCCACTCTTTGCGGATGCTGAGACTCAGAGTACTGTTTTCTCAGGTGACTTTAATGGACATCACCCCTTCCTCAAGTCTACCTCCCCTACCAATGTTACTGGTGAGCATCTCTATTCTTTACTTGAGGATTTTCCAGGTGTGAAACTCCTCAATGATGTTGACATGCCTACCCATATTGCTGGGGGAAGACTGGATCTTACGTTTGTCTCGCAAGACATATGCAACAACTCCTCCTGGGACCTGCATCCTGTCCTTACTAGTGATCATTTTGGCACTTGTTTCTCTCTTCAGTTGGATAAATTACCTGACCCACCTCCTCCTCCTAGGAGATGGAATCCGGATTTCGCCAAATGGGATCTCTTTGAGCAGCACATGACTTCATGGGCTGATAGATACTCTGCTGCACCTCTGGAAGACGCTGATAACCTTCTTCTAACATTCAGTGAACAGTTAACTGAGGCGGCCGCATCCTCTATGCCAATGAAAAAACCCTTTACTAAAAACTATAAAGACTCTTGGTATTACAACCCCAGGATTAAGGCAATGAATAAGCGTCTCAATCGTATCAGAAAACTTTTTCGCAGGTACAATACTGATTCCCTATATCAAAACCTTGTTGCGGTAACACATCATTCTGCACAGGTTGCTACAGAGGTTAAAAATGAAAAATGGTATGACTGGTGTGCCGAGATTAATGCCACTACTCCTTTGAAAAAGATTTGGGGCTGGTTCAACAAAGTCTCTGGTAAAAGATCAACCATAAAGGTGTCTCACCCAGATCCTCCAGCTCAGGCGCTACGACTGGCACAAGAGTTTGCCAACCGCTCTAAGTCTGATAACCTCTCTCCTGAGGCCAGACATAGACAAAGGGTCCTTTACCCTATTAGGTTGAACATGATCACTGCAGCTTGCAACATATCAGATGATACTGATGCACTGTACACCATGGATGAACTTAATGTTGCCCTTTCTAAAACAAAAGATACAGCCCCTGGTACAGATCTTATAACGTATAGTATGCTAACACACATGGGAGACCCTGCAAAGGAGATATACCTTCAACTCGTAAACAAAACTCATGTTGAAAGGGTTAGACCTCGGCTCTGGAGGCAGCAGGACACTCAACCTGTTCCCAAACCTAAAGAGGAAAACGCCTATAGGCCTATAGCTCTTATCACTTGTACGGAAAAGGTTGCAGAACGTATGGTCCTTAATCGACTAAAATGGAAGATTGGCAAATTACACCACAGACTGTATGCATTCACTGATGGTGTTGGCACTCATGAATGCATCACAGACCTTATGGCCACCATTAATGAGTCACACTCTCTAGTAGTCTTCCTGGACCTTGAGAAGGCTTTTGAACTGGCCAGTTCGGCTGCTATTCTCTTCTCACTTGTTCGCAAGAGGGTTAGAGGTCACCTGCTGTCCTGGGTTCAAGAGTACACTCGGGGTCGTGAGGCAAGAGTCACTTTTCAAGGTGCTACCTCACCTTTCCTCCCCTTGGAGAATGGCACCCCACAAGGGGGTATTCTAAGCCCGTTCCTATTTAATGTTCTTGTTGAAAACTTATTGCTTATAGAACTCCCTCAAGGAATAGAGATGTTCATATATGCAGATGATATCTGCATTGTATGTCCACACTCTGTTCGTATACATAATCAGTCTCAAAAAATGCAAAGAGCTCTCAATGCAATAGTCCATGAATGTAACGAACTAGGTTTGAAAATTAACCCCCTTAAAACTAAGGCTATGGCCATCAAGTATTTTGAGCCTCCTCCCCCTCTTTTTATTGGTAACAACCCCATAGAGTGGGTACAAAATTTCATTTACTTGGGTGTCAATATTAATTATAAACTTCTCCCTCACACACAGGTTAAATTGCTTAGACAAAAAGTTATCTCTCGCTTTTCAGCAATGAAAAGAATTACCACTTTAAAAAAAGGAGTCTCTTCCCATTTATTGAGATTATTCTATGTGCAAGCTGTAAGATCACAGGTTGAATATGCCTCCCCTGTACTCATTTCCCTCCCTTCACGGCTATTATCTTCACTAGAAGTTATACAAAATAATGCCATGAGACTAATTACTGGTGCCCCTATTTGGACAAGGCTTATCCTTCTCAGGCAGGAAACCAACCTGTTACCACTTGCAGATAGAATAAAAATGCGTGTTTGCTGTATAATTATTAAAACCATAAAAGTTAATAGGAATTCCCCTCTAAAAACTAAAATTAACAGATTCATAAATTTGCATGAAGACCTAGAACCCCCTGATCATTATATTGGTAAACTTATTCAAACTATTAGAGATGTCAACATTCAGTTAGTCATACTTGATGTAAAGCATGATAAATTTCATCCAGAATATGTCCCTCCAGCCCCTTGGAGCCCTAATCCAATTGATGTTAATTATACTGTTCTTCCAGCATTCAAATCTTTATGTACTCCTCAACAGCTTAAGAGTGCAGCTCTGGCCTCCATTGCCGATACCAGTGCTGCTAATGTTTACTTCACAGATGGGTCTGTGGACATGAATTTACCGGCTGCTGGCTCCGCTGTCTTCTCCAATACCTTTACCAGTGCTTGGAGGCTTTCTGACCATGCTTCTATCTTACAGGCAGAACTCTATGCCATTGCAAAGGCCTTGGAGAATTCCCTTTATAAGTATGGTCATACTACTATCCACACCGACTCAAAAGGTGCTATACAAAGTATCCTAAAACGTAACTTTAAAGAGAATATTCATTTAATCAGCACCATAAAGACTATGGCTACAGCCCATGCTCAAAGGAACAGAAAAGTTACCCTCAATTGGATACCTAGTCATGTAGGTATTCATGGAAATGATGAGGCTGACCGTCTTGCAAATAGTGCCCTTAGCTATCCCACTATAAGCAGAGCATGCAGACCCTCTCTCTCACACATCAAAAAGTTAATGTCCAATTATTGTCATCTTCAAAAGAAAAGTTTAATTAGGCAGTCTTTGCTTGATGGTTCCCGCTCTGCTAAGTGGTATACTGAGGTAACTAATATTATCCCCCATTCTATGCCTAAATCTCTTCGTAGACAACTAACAACTATTCTTTTCAGACTACGCCTTGGTTATCTTTGCAGTTGGCAGATCATTAGTATAGAAGATAGATTTTGTCCCTATTGTGATCTCCCCACTGGTACTGAACCATTAGAACACTACCTATTAACTTGTACTGAAACCTTCCCTCTTCGTCAATCCATAAACCTCCCTCCTCCTTACACTGCTGTACAAGTAACTAAACACATATTAGATAATACAAACACACTCTCGGGCTTTCTATGCTCATATCCCCCTCCCAGATAACTTAAATAAACATTTAGCTTACTCTTAGTTCTCATCTACTCTAATCCCTTTCGCACACGCAAACCCATACTCATAACATAGCTTGTTTACTCATATCACTGTTGGAATTGCAAACCCATTATTCATATAAAAGACTATTCTCCATTCTCCTGAATTATTTCCCTATCCCCTAAGGATAGTATCCCACTGATCCTTCCTGAAACAAGCACACCTACAAGAGGTTGGGGGCCTCTCTCGTACTAGCTGGTCGAGCGCGGTACAGAATCGGGCCCTCCCCCTCTTTTCCCTACAACATAGCGCAGTGGGAGTCTAGGACTGGAAAGCGGTTAATTCTTGGCTGTGTCCCTCATTGGAAACAGCTCTTGATTTCTCTGTTTTCCCTTTTCTTCCTCCCTGTAGCTACACACATTACCCCCCACACCAGTATCACTTCCCTCAATCCTTCTAACTGTCATGATCCTTCAATGGATATTCAAACTTTATTGTAAATTCTACTACTATTGTTATTTTCTCACTTTTTGCTAGCTCTCTTTACTCTTAGCTAGCACTCAATCTATCTCCTCTCCCTACTACTTAAGCTTTCTTGGGATAATTTATGCCCACTTTCTGCCTCCGACTAAATAACTTTATTTTCATTCCCACGATCTCCTACTTCCCTGGGACTTGCTGCTATAAAACTTTCTCTTCTACTCGATAGACGCTGCCTATCAACAAATTTCCTTTCGTGGACCTAAAAAGGAGTCGCCCTACCGGGCCCTTTTCCGTTGTCACGCCAGTCATACCCTTGTTCCCTTGTTGCTTTGCGTGGTGGAAGCTGGGAGACACTGCCCCTCATTCAGTTATACGGGCTAATTGACTAGGAATCTGCTTGCAAATTCCTGCCCGTGGGAAGTATGGTGTATAGCCATTACCCCCACCTGGGAAACCCAGGCTGCTGTATGAGGATTAGTAGTTCTCTTTAACTTCCACTACTTTTTGCCTTACACTAAATAGCCTAGGCTATCTAATTTTAACGTAACCAAACATTAGATATAAAGTAACTTTGACTCACTCAATTCATCACTTTCATATATTATTACCTTAAGACACCATACTTTAACTATAGTACCTCACTTCAAATAATACTCCCTTACGGGCTGCCTAAGGCAAGAGCCCGTGTCTTACATAAGGTAAGGCAATCTTACAGACAGACAGACAGTCAGCTCACTACATAGGTACGTCTACTCTCACGAATAAAAGTAAGTGATCATGGATAACATATACGATTTCTATGAAGAAGCAAGGAAACATCCCACTGCCCCTCCCCCCACTCTCTCTCTCTCTCTCTCTCTCTCTCTCTCTCTCTCTCTCTCTCTCTCTCTCTCTCGTTATATCTAGTCCTCCCCTCTCTTTCTCTCTCTTTATATATATATATATATATATATATATATATATATATATATATATATATATATATATATATATATATGTGTGTGTGTGTGTGTGTGTGTATAAATATATATATATGTATATATATATATATATATATATATATATATATATGTATATATATATATATATATATATATATATATATATATATATATGTGTGTGTGTGTGTGTGTGTGTGTGTGTGTGTGTGTAAATGAGACCCTCCGATGAAATGTTGGTGAGAAGTAAAATCCAAGAGTCTTCTGATGTAAATATCAAGAGGAGAAAAATTAAAATTTCTTCTTCGA
This sequence comes from Palaemon carinicauda, assembly GCF_036898095.1. Lineage (NCBI taxonomy): Eukaryota > Metazoa > Arthropoda > Malacostraca > Decapoda > Palaemonidae > Palaemon > Palaemon carinicauda. The sequence continues at coordinate 183,342 of NW_027171894.1, forward strand.
AAACTTTGTGTTATATCCTCCAACAGAAACATGAAACATTCGGTGTCCGTCTGAGCAGGCAGTGTGACAAGGCTTCTGGGAATTTAAAGCTGAAACCTCTGTTTATGTATCCTCCTGAGAAATGCGAGAGCTCTTATAAACGTATCGTACATTTCCGTGTAAGAGACTATGTTTAAGTCTCAAAATTTGCTACTGAAATTTGGAGGTCGTCTTATACTAGAGGATGAAAAAATTAAGTTTAATGTAATCGATGTAATAAGAACAGCAAAGTTAACAAGGAGCCAAAAGAGAGATGTTTAAATTGAGGGAATGAAGACGAATTAGAATAGTTTCATATATGAAATTCTTTAGACAGTTGCTCTTGTGTATTCTGGTAAACTGAGAGAGAGAGAGAGAGAGAGAGAGAGAGAGAGAGAGAGAGAGAGAGGGAGGAATTCATGATGTCAAGTATGTCATAGAATATAGTATTGGATGTTCCATCAGCTTGTAAGACCAATGTGTGATGGAAGGTGTTAAGGAATAAGAAAACTAAACGGTACAGTAACGATTTTATGGTTGGATGTAAACCATAGTGGCCTTACAGAAGAAAGATCTTTATAGTGAATGCTTGTGGTATAGGAGTGAAACAGCATGATGATAAAATGAAGATCTGGGGTAGATATTTATTTCATATCTTAATTCGAAGGAAAAAGGTAAATAAAGTCTTTAATGGAAGATTCAAAGTAAATGCTAGTTTTGACTAGCTTGGGCTGAATGGTATTGAAGGGAACCTTATGAAAGTATATTCTGGAAGGGATTAGTAGACTGAGTTAATTTTTTTTTTAATATTGACGAAAAAATGAATTGCTACAATTATCTATTGAAGTTACATTATCACAGTGAAAGGCCAAATAGTTGGTAGGTTTATTTGGGAGAAAGTAACCAGTATGGGGATATATGTCATATATTGAAGACATATAAGTTTGATGAAACTATATAGTGAATGACTCCGAGAAGGGTAAACATGATAGATTACAAAATCTAGAAATTCTTTAGAATGTGTCGATGCATGAATCTAGTCTGAAAAAAATCGTTGCTTACAAAAGGTATAAAGGCGTGTAAGGTTCACATCTCAGAGAGATATTTTTAAAGGAATGGTCGATGTCAATATTTGTTCTTTCTTGAAAGACAATGGAGGGAGGAAAGTAGGTTGACTGTATGAATGATATGGGAATGAGCGTTCATGGTATGTTTTTGATTGAGAAAGTAAAAGACAACACAACGAAGGATAGGTAAGAGATAAAAGTAATTCAAATGAGGAAAGGCCTGACATGCATATTCTTAAAGAAAGAACCCTTAACAAGATTGAATAAAGTTTTAAAGTATTGTATTTGGTGCAAGGGAGACGGATATCTGATGTGATATAACATGTTCCAATGATATTGTTCTTCATTGATTGAACTAAGTTAGGAGTGCGTGAATGATCAGATGCAGACTGTTGAAAATATCTGATTGAATTTACCATTTGAGAAAATCTAAAGTAAATGTTAACAAGGATGATGTTATTCGAGAAATCGAAGCCAGATCTGTTGACTCAGCACTCGTTCATAGATGAAATGTGGATGGGGAATGTAAATAGAAAAAGTGTTAAATCTATTGAGGGCCTCTTCTGTATATGAG
>NW_027171894.1:195000-200000 GCF_036898095.1 Palaemon carinicauda
GTGGCGAAGCACTTGTCACATTAGGCATGAATAGGATATGTTGAAAAACAGCAGTTTTTACACCATGTTGTCTACTGTGAGATATTAAACTGTCTAATTTACATAAAAAATATTAATTCATACCGCTCGTTGATGCTGACTTTTCTACTTGTGGAAAGGGAAAGTAAAATATTCATGACAAGGGAACGGCGTAATTTGTTTAAAAAAAAAAAAAAGACCTGAGATATGTTGTATTTTTTCCACTGCAAAAGTGAATACCTGGGATCTGATCGTTTCTTCAATTTTTGGCTCCGAAATATGAAGATCTCTGGAAATTTTGACTCTGCAATACATTGGCCAACTGTAGTAATTCATATTAAGAACTAAATTCTTTTTACTTTTCAGAACATCTTAGATTATAAACATCAATTTTTTAGCTAAACATCACATGCCTTTCTAAATGCTAAATTCACGAAGGTCCATTTGATGTGTACTGTACTAACAGATCGATAGTTTGTATTAATACAATTGACGTTTGTATTCAGTTTACGTCAGGTGTCGGCCCCCGTTGACAAGAGATTGACTTTGGGGTTGAAGCGTCTAGAAAAATTTTTTTTCGTCGTATATACAATATATCGTGGGTAAAAATGAATAGATATAATAATGGTTAAATAATGTGAAGATAATTGAAGGGGTGAGTAATGTGAAGGTAGCTGAACGGCTGAGTAATATGAAAATTATTGAAGGGATGAATAATGCTATGATAAGTGAATGGGTCAATACTGTGAAGATGATTGAAGGGGTGAATAATGTGAAGACGATTGAAGGGTTAAATAATGTGAATAATAAAAGGGTTGAATAATAGAAGATGATTGAATGGATGAATAATGTGAAGATAATCGAAGGGGTGAATAATGGAAAGATAATAGAATGGGTGAATAACGCAAAGATAATTTAAGAGATGAATAATGGAAAGGCTATTGAAGGGGTGAATAATGTGAATGTAAATAAAGGGATGAATAATATGATGATAATTGAAGTAGTGAATAATGTTTAAGATAATTGAAGAGATGACTAATGGGAAGATGATTGAAAGGGGGAATAATGTTACGATAATTGAATGGGTGAATAATGTGAAGATATATTACACACATGGTAAAAGGGTCAGCTTAGATCAGAGATGGATTAGAAAGACTTTGAATGGCTTGATTAAGTGGAAATAATGGACAATGCTAGTTTGTTCAGAAGATTGCTTACTTCAAATAAGGTATAAGAAAGGAGGAGAGGAAAACTTTTAACGTGAGAAAGGTATGGCAAAGGATGGGGGACTCTATACAAGACAAAGGCGAATGGCTTACTTCCGTAGGGGATTAGACGCTTCACTAATGAACCTTGCCTGTGTAATAAGCACGTAATTATGTGGGAATATTTTCCTTGGGGGCTGTAATCACGATTTAACTCCTCTGTTCTGTTTGGAATTTGTAACATCTTTTCTGTTCAGGTCAAAATTAACCGGTTATGAAAAATTAAGTTTTTCGTCATACAAAGTAATTTTATGATAACTTTATATGTCTATAGGGACTACTGCGTAGAATTGACTGTCATTCAAACCCGCTTCCTTACCTAACCCCCCCCCCCCCCTCCTAGCCCCCTTACCTTTGAGGTCTAGGACTTTAGCTTCATTTACTACATTTAATTGTTGCTACATTATTTGAGGTTAAGACTTTAATTATGATTATTGCATTTGAATGTTGGTACCCTATGACTCTTACATGCACTTTTTCGGTCTTTACAAAAAAAGTGTCGCTACTTAATTGTCTTTCTTACACAAATAGCAACGACGTCTTTAGAAAATCTCTTCTGAAACTGTAAAGGGTGATCGTCCCTCTTTGACCTTCCTCTTCTGGCAACTCGCTTAGTATTTGGTGTCCTTAGCAAAGAAGCCCTTGAAGATGATAAAGGTTAAATCAAGGCCAATTCAAATATTGAAGTAAAATTCGTCCTTTGAAGGTATCAGTTGCCTTCCAGTTAGGCTGTACTATCATCCAAAACACAAATGCATTGTAAGCTGGAACATCAATTATATCATCCAAAAAATGCCATAGGCCATCCTCTTGCCTGATGCTTTGACCTATATGTTGCTACAATCTTACCAAGATTGTAAACTCCTCCATTAGTTGAATTACAATATTCTATTATATAGGGGTTCCTTTCTTGATTTTCACTGTATGCTGCACAGTCATGCATTCTATTCATCAATAGCATAGTTTCACCTTTTTAGGGCAATAAGAGAGAAGGATGTGATCATCATGGTATCCCCCAAAAGTACAATATCTCATTCTTTATTTAGGGTTAAAGAACTGTATGGAAAGATCTTGTAGATTTTTCTTAACAGTACCAACAAAGGTTTACTTTCAAGCTTTTAGCTCCACAACTAAACCTAAGATACATAAGAAGTTTTCACAAGTTACATTCCTTCCTTTGAGCTTTTCAATAAGGTGCAGCACTACATGCTTTCCTTGTTCACGTTCAATTACACCACTTCAGAAGCCTTTGTAGACTTCAGCATTCCAAAGGTAGCTTTTACTACATCACATACTGCCAATATTTTCATCTCCTATCTTCCATGTTTCGAAGGAATAAACTGCCAAAATGGGCATCTTCTTCTAAAAGGACCCTATTGCTCTTTTACTGCTATAGTTGAAGAAATATTGTATATCACACGGAATCTCTCTACCCAGGCATTCCAAGCATCTCTGATGGGAGCAAGTTTGTACTTACATATCCTTGGGGTTCTAGCTCCTTTATCATTAAATCTAATGAGCCTGGAGTATTTCCACAATTTTCTAGAGACATAGTAGGTCGAAATAGGCTATAGGGTGTCCATACATATTATCCCATAAACTTATAAGAGACTCTCTATTGGACTTGTATACACATGCTAAAATCCTAAATTCAGTTAGGCTAATGCCATTTATTTTGTGAAGTTCTCGATCATCTTCTTTATTGGCTATTTCCTAAAGGATGTTGAGTAATTTTGGAGTGATTAACAATTCGAAAGTAAATGCTTGTATAGTGGGTTATATCTTTTGTACTACTGTACTTTTTCTTCCTATAGGTATGGAGCTGTGTACATTCCACATAGAATTCCCATTCTTGTACGTGAAATTTTAACAGAAGGAACTTTGTCCTTCATTTTCATTGTCAGCTTTACAGTCACTGCTTGAAAGTTCGTCATTCACTTAAAGATGGTCACTTTCATCATCACTATTTTCTGACGCTGTGTAATCATATTCGTCATCTTCTATATGCCTATAGAAACTTGACACAGGAAATGGTGTGGAACATCTGAAACAAAAGATATAGCTATTGTATCTACGGAATACAAATATCAAAAATCTAATATCAACTAGAAAATTCCATTCACTGATCAATATTTGCTGTTTTCTTGTGATCACCAACATAATATTTCGTATTTTCTTTGATAAATCATATAAAAATGAAAAAAATTCTACCTCATAAACGAGCCTCACAAATGTATAGTAAGGTCATGCTGTATATTGAGATATAAGTATTGTTAGGCTAGAGAGAAGTTTGCTGCAATAATACCAGACCTTTAGCATTATTTTACTACATTGCTTTGCATTTGCAAGGATCATTTATGCTGCAAATATTCTTATTTTAGTATGATTCATCCAGTAAGACAACATATATTGACCCATTCATCTAGGCTACTAAAAGCCATATCCGACTCAGATGTTCTTTACAAAATCTATTTCCAGTACAAAATATTTTGAGATATAAATTCTTTGTAATCTTATAAAACAACACAAAACAATAACTTGTAAGTAAACTACCTATCCATTGTTGACAAAACTTTCGGGAAAAACCTATCAAGTTCTTCGTCTGCAAAATTAATACAATAAAAACAAAGAAGAATTGCAATATCATGGATGTGTCTCTTTTGACCGGAACATATCAGATGTTACTTTTCTTGTGGTTGAAAAACTAATGGTTAAAATGTTTTCAAACTTGAACCATATAATAACCTTACATGTATAAAACAGCTAAGAAACTTGGTGTGCTTATCTTACAGTAAAGAAGACCTAAGGGTTATTAAATCTGCCTTGGGTAAAGAAGAAGACCCCAACAGAACAGAAGTGTTAACATCTTAGGTAGGAATGTGGTAGTGATCGGAGTGTATTTTTCTCTGCTACCACATAAATGGAGCTAATCGACCCAATTTGTATATGCAAATAGATAGTTTTCATCTGCTTTTGTATAATTAAATCTGCCTCGGGTTAAAAAGAAGACCCCGACAGAACAAAAGCGTTAACATAAATGAAGTTAATTGACATCAATTTGTATGTAAAAATGAGTAGTTCATCCTCTACGTCTACTCCTTTCTTTTCGATAATCATATTAAGTGTCAACATTAAATGATAAAAAACTTCAAACCTTAGCTACTTATGATTTGCATACGACATAGTTCTATTTAATGAATCATTGAGGGAATTGCAAATGATGATAGGTGTTTTGAATAGAGAAAGCAGAAATGTAGGACTGAAAATGAATATGGGTAAAACGAAGATGATGTTTAATGAAAATGGAGGGAGACAACAAATAATGGCTATGGACGAACCTCCGGAGATTGTTAATGAATATACGGACTTGGGACAGACAACAAGTGTATCCTCAGGCTACGAGGCCGAAATTAAAAGAAGGATAAGCATGGGAAATTAGGTGGCAAAGAATAACCCCTCTCCTTTGATGTTCAAAATAAAATTTCTTTGTAGTTTTAAGAGACCCCGAAGGCCATCCTGTATACGACCTTAATGGCATATATCACCAGAGGGCAATTAAGGGATGCATACACACACGGGGATCTACTAAGATCACGCTTCTATAATCCTTATGTAGTTCTTAGTTTTTGTAGATTGATAACATCTAATTTAGCGTTTACATTACATAAACCTATTAGATAAGGCTTTAAGTTACTGATATTTTACTTAAATGACGTT
>NW_027171894.1:202500-210000 GCF_036898095.1 Palaemon carinicauda
CTTTATACTTATACTTGTAATTGGTTTGAACTAGACTCAGTTTCTTTATAGCATTTCCTATTGTAATGAATGTATTTTTTAAAAATCCTTTGTGATCAGCAACTTTAATATTGAATCCTGGTAGTCGGAGCATTCAAGAATCCTAACAACTTTGTAAATGAAAATTTTGTTGAATGAAACTCTAATCAAAACTTTTGATGCCGGTTTATTGAATCTTAATTTAAAATTCGAGAACTTTAAGTTCTTGCCAAGGTGACTTGATTCCACTTGATATTTTCATTATGTTTCATTATAGACTTAGAGATTAATCTATTTTGTCTTTTCCAGTTACTTCTTTTCTTATCATCACAGAATTTTTACTTTTTTACCTGTTTTGATAAATCAAGATGTGGCAGTCGTGTTTTTTATTTGACTTTTCTTATATTTACCTATTTTTACTTATATTTACTACTATATTTCTTGAATTGTCTCTCTTTCTGTACCTACAGTTGTTATATTTAATGGCGTTCAGAAATGCATGCATATTTCAGTTCTACCCACACTTAACTCTAAGAACAAACGGAGAGAGAGAGAGAGAGAGAGAGAGAGAGAGAGAGAGAGAGAGAGAGAGAGAGAGACCCTCTTAAATGATGAATCGTAGCTTTTTCTTAAATGGTTCAGGATTTGCACCCTATCTCAACCCAAGAGTGTTCAATCTTTTATAGATATTAATATCTCTGAACATTGATTTAATATAAATAGTAATTACTCGCTCGCTCGTGGTTAGTTTATTTCTGGTTGTGAAGGCAATCAACTGTAAGATTTTTTTTTTATTATATATTATTATTTTTTTTCAATTTACTTTTTTGATTAGTTTTATCCTTCAATAGTAATTCATTGTTTCTTAATCTTTCCGTAGTTTAGAGTAGAGTTTATGAAGTTTCTCTATAAACAAAAAATAGCTTTCCATAGTTCAAAATAGAGTTTATGAAGTTTCTCTATAAACAAAAACTATCTTTCCATAGTTCAGAATAGAGTTTACGAAGTTTCTCTATAAACAAAAACTATCTTTCCATAGTTCAGAATAGAGTTTACGAAGTTTCTGTATAAGAAAAATATCCACGAGTTATAAAACCTTTTAACCAAAACACACCCCCATTACTACACCTCAGCGTGAATGCTCTGCCGGTTTTATTGCTCCTTATGCCAATGAAACTAATTGGTCGCAAGCCTTATGGCTCTAACTCAGGGGTAACTCTAGTGTAATTTACCTCATGGAACCTAATGGGATTACTTATAATTACAGAGATCCTTAAGCAGTTTTGCAGTTTATTCATTATTTAAAACACACTATTAATATAGAGAATGGGATTTTTATTGAATTATTATTTTTGGGAGAAAAATGATCTTCGCTTAGTATTTTTGAAAACGTGAGGATAGATAATTAACAAACAATTGTCCAATCTGCATATGAACATCAATTTATTTCAAAGCTATTCAAGTACGGAGTATTAAGAGCTTTATAATGGTTCATTCATAAAGGATTAGTTCTAAATACAAAATGAAATTTACTTATTTGTAATGCCCTGAAACACATTTAATAACACTCAAATGTATAATTTTTCTGTCATCTACATGAATCCAGATATATTTTTGAGGATTATGCACAAACACTTATTTTTCCGTTTTTCCTATTTAAATGGAAAATATCATATCTCTTAGAAAAATTCTTATAGAAATTGAATGGTAAACAAGCATATTAATATTAGATCATATTCTGATATTCTGAAATTTACGTATTTAAAAAGTATGTTACCATAATCTTTCTTCCTACTAAAATCTTGTTATATATCTATTTTTTTTTTTTATAAAAATGAACAGATTTAATAATTAAAACATATTCACCATACCTTTGGCATTACTACTTGGACATAATTGACTAAGATTTATTACAAGAAGAACATTTGTTAATCACACAAATGATGATTTACTACCCATCAAATTTACAAATGTTCTGTCTACCACATACGCTCGGTTCAAATTTTAACTTCAGGTCAATCTAAGCATTGCTTGTATATTCTGATTTCCTTTGTAGCACAACCTCTGCAAGGCTTATAGACATTTGTACATAAAAGCCATTTGCAGATGATAAAAGAAAAAAATTTTAACTGAAAGAAATCTTAAAGGATATGAATAATTCTCGTTCTTTGGAAGTCCACATCAGGTCTAAGAACACCCTTTTAAAACCAATAATAACAATCTAACAACAGCAATATTTCTATAAAGTTTGAAATGGCACAAGCAGAATATACTGGTCGGGGGCCGATGGTTCCTAACCACACCTTCCAGCTCTTATACTATATATTATTGATTGATTCCCTTTTTGATATCTGATATGCCATTTAATTACCACCAACACGAAGTTCCTTGACAAGGTTTGTTAATTGTGATCTTTAAGGTTCGACTTTTTTAATTTGATTTATAGTCTACCTAAAAAATCAAATATGTAAAACTTGCTTGCTGTAGTGTTTACTCAAAAGATGTTAAAACCTACTGATTTGAGATGGTTATATGAGTTGAGATATCTCATCTGAAACGTTTGTCAGTCAATGAAATAATGAAAACTAGAGAGAAGAGTAACACTGGCCACATAAAAGGTGATATCATGGCCATTAAATTTTTTATAACTAAGTTCGAAATCCTTAACGCTCTTAACCTTCTTCACAATTTATTTCAAGACCCTAATTAGCTGTAATGACAAGTAGCTGTAGTAGACATGACTCAATATTCAAGTATAAATTCCACAGGAAACAGGAAAGTAAAAGACCAGGTACCAAGCGCTTTCATGTATTACGTAATATACGAAAGCGCTTGTTACCTGGTCTTTTACTTTCCGGTTTCCTGTGGATTTTACACTTGAATATCGGTCACGTGCAGCTTTGTGACTGATAAGTAATAACTCAATATATATCTACGATAAGGCAACAAAAGAGTATTCTCCATCCATGCCACATTTCACAACACTCTTACCTCTGATTGAAAATATCATAGATAAAAATGAATTATACACTTTCGTTGAACCACTTTGATGATTATTTGATATAGGTAGGCCTCTGCTTTAATAATAAATCTTTATTTTGGTTTTCATACTTTTAATTTCATGCTGTGTGAACTAACTGATAGTTCTAGTTTTCACCTTTGCACCATATGTTTGATACACACCAATGTAATTTCAACAAACATATTTGGTACTTACGTATGTGAGTTAAAGAACTCCTTGGAATTTACCGTAGCCCATTCACCATTTTTCAATTTCATATAAATCCATATCTAGATAAATAAAGTATTCATATACATTTAGTGAGTTTGAGAGAAGATTTTACGGAAAGCATTCAAATAGAAACCAGAAATTCGATATTTTTCCGTTGATTGTAAGTTATTTGTATAGCACGATGAAATCCAATAAAAGAATAGCAAGAGTTTTCATTTTCAAAATTTTTGGGGTAAATAAAATGGAAAGTGATGCATCCGAAAAGAAACAAAAACTTCTAAGACTTATTTACCCTTGCTGTAAGATTTTACGGAATGCATTAAGAGAGAAACCAGAAATTCGAAGGTCAATTTAAATTTTTCTGTTGGCTGAAATATTTTTATACAGCACGCTGAGATCCAGTAAATGATTAGCATGGATTTTGATTTTTGAATAATGGTTTGAATAGAATGAAAAAGGATTCATCCAAAAAAAAAAAAAACAGAAACTTTTAAGACCAATTTACCCTTTCTGTGAGAGTCTGCGGATTGCATTTAGAGAGAAAACAGAAATTTGACGACCAAATTAAATTTTTCCGTTGATTGATATATTTTTATAAAACATGCTGAGATCCAGTAAATGATTAGCATAGATTTAAATTTTTGATTATGAGGTAAATAAAATGAAAAAAATATGCATCCGGAAAGAAACAGAAACTTCTAAGCCCTATTTACCCTTTCTGTGAGAGTCTACGGATTGCATTGAAGGGAAAACCATAAATTCGAATACAAAATTAATTTTTTTCCATTGAAAGGTGTTTAACAAGCAAGCTGAGATCCGGTGAAAGAATAGTAAGAATTTAAATTTTTGAAATATGGAGTAAATAGAATGAAAAATGATGCATCCGGATAGAAACCGGAACTTCTATGATCTATTTACCTTTTCCGTCGACTCCAGGATTCGATGATCTCCATTCCACCATGAGATGGTTGGCTGAGGTCTGGATCCTTTAACTTCGCACTCGGCCGCATACTCGTGTCCAGCTACCCAAGGCATTTGCGTTTCTCTTATGCTTACTGAAAGTGGTGGTACTGAAAGGGGAAGAAAAAGTACATATCTTAAACAGAACTTTTATATGAATGACCATGAAGCATAAATGCTCTCGCTCTCAGCATAATATAAAATCATACCATGGCCGATGTAGTGTTTTGAAAGCTTTGAAGGTTTTCTCAAGTGGAAGATGAAAAAAAAAAAATTCGTAATCCTAAACAAACGTTCTTTACGAATAAACCATGAGACTTAACATGCTCTCACTGTCAGCATAGTATGAAAATATTCCGTGGATTCTTACTGATATAGTGTTTTGAAAGTTTTGAAGTTTTTCTTGAATGGAAGATGAAATAACCACAAAGCTGTTATCGTAAAACTTCTTTACCAATAAACCATGAGGCTTAACAAGGTTTCGCTTTCAACATAATATAAAAATATTCCAAAGAGTCTGAAAGTTTGAAAGTTTTGAGGTTTTCTCAAGTGGAAAGTGAACCAAAATCACTTGTAGCTTTTAATTAGACAAAATTACAAACAAAACCTACCATGCTGATTATTAAAACCTGAAAAATATAGAGCCATAATTTACTTTACATCAGTTCTCATTTTCATTTGGCCACTAAATTCTAGATGAGATCTTAATATCTTCTTATTTTTTAATTAGTGATTCTCTTATTTTTTTTTTTTTTTTTTTTTGCCCACAAGTGCTTATAACTATCAATCACTTTAACTACGTCCGTCAACGAAGTTGGAAGGAGATTATGTTTTCGCCCCTGTTTGTGTGTTTGTGTGTAAACAACTTCCTGACCACACTTTTAATCGCAGAGTAATGAAACTTGCAGGGATTATATGTTAACTGGAAATGATTAAACTTTGAAAGTTCAAGGTCAAAGGTCAAGGTACCGGTCAGGCAAAATGTCTAATTCACGTAATAAGCCATAAGTTTAGACATCGTTGTCACAGAGACTTCAAAATCAAAGTTCAAAGTCAAGGTCAAGCAAAGGGTCGAGAAATAAGCTGCTGTGGCGGAGGTTTGCGCTCTACTAACTGTCCTTGTAGTTTTTATTGTATTCACTTTACATCATATATGTGTATATATGTACATATATATACATATATATATACAGTATATATATGCATATATATATATATATATATATATATATATATATATATATATGTATATATATATATATATATATATATATATATATATATATATATATATGTGTGTGTGTGTGTGTGTGTTCTTTTTTTCGCGACATATGTCTTCATCGCATATCTAATTAGCTTCTCCCCCTTTTTGATACGCTTCATATTACAGCACGAGTCTTTTCACTCTATTACACATGTTTTATAAATTCATGAATACTATTATCAGATTTCACCTTCCATGCGTCGTCTTTGTAATAGAGCTTCACCCCACCTACTACATTTTTTTCTAAAGACTTACTTTTCCCCACTATCATTCCATCTACTCGTAAAAAAAAAGAAAAAAAAAACAGAGATTCTTCTTCTTGCCTTTCTCCTAACAAAACACAACGGCCATTTTTGTGACCAATTGTAGTGAAAACTTTATTACGTTCGAAAAATACGACACAAGTTCGAGTAATTTGATAAAGCTGCACTGTTAAACCTTTACCGTAAAAAACGGTAAAAATCGTTGAATGAATGTTGCCAGGCATTTACCGTTTTAAAAACGGATATATTGACGTAAAGGAGTGATATGACGAACACTAACCCGTAAAAGATAATAACAAAGTAAGGTAAACTTACGGTCGCCTGTATTTTTCTGAAATAAGGCTGAGAGCATTATATTTTTACGGAGAATTTCCGATTAGAAATAGGTTTTTTTTTTTAACAGTGTAAGATTAACATACACTATCAGTAACCACCTGTACTTATGTTTTATTAGCGTTATTAAATCAATCATGAATTATATTTTCGAGGACCTGAATACACACACATTCGGGTATCTATTTTTATAAAATCTATACACAACCAACAGATCCTTCACACACTTATTCCATGTATGATGTCTTTCTTATACAGCGAAAGGGTTATTCTTCTTACCCAATTTTGGGAACCTTTCTCGTTAAAGAAAATAATATATACTCTAGTCTTCAACATACATTGCATGTTCCAAATAGTACTATATTTTTTAGTCAATATGATTATACTCTCAAAGACCACTTTTTGGAGGATTTATTTATTTTTATCTATTCTTATAATTATTTGTTTCTCCAAATCCTTCACATTGTAATGGAGAGAGAGAGAGAGAGAGAGAGAGAGAGAGAGAGAGAGAGAGAGAGAGAGAGAGAGAGAGAGAGAGAGAGAGAGATTGGTAGTCAGTATAAGGACTGTTTCTAGCGAGTAAGACTGTTGGAATAACTAAAGGTTTGATTTATACCATCTAGATATGGTTTTATTTCTATATGCATCCAATTTTTAAATTACAAGCTTTGAAGCATAAAGTATTTTTTTTTACATTTCACCCAAACTTAGATAGATCACTCAGAAGATTATATAAACTTCAGTATACCCACATTTAGATAGATGCACTACACAGAACAGAGCTAGTTATGAGCAAGATCCAAGTAGTAAATTACAAGGAAGGAACAAATATATTGAAAATATAGTTATGATTAAATGGTGAACATAAAGAAAAATATCTAAGAATTTATACTCACATAACATGTCAATCATGACGACGACGGATGTAGGCAAAGTAATATTATTATTGGAGGCCTCACAAGTCAGCAATAACTTGAGATCCTTCCGTGCTAAGGGCCCCAGAGTAAGACTATTATATGGATTCCCATTCAGTTCTAAAGAGGTATCTGAAGATATCGTTTCGCTAGTGGGCCCCGTATTGAGCGTAATGTTGAGCTGGTCTCCATTGTCTGATTCCATGTGACTATCAATCAATTTTGTGTTTTCAAACCAGACGACTAAAGGAGGAGGGCTACCTGGAAGCAAAACAAAAGAGGAGTCTAATTAATATTTTCTCTCTCTCTCTCTCTCTCTCTCTCTCTCTCTCTCTCTCTCTCTCTCTCTCTCTCTCTCTCTCTTAATTCGGTCAACATTTTTAGCTGGATATATATTTCGTTAGATCATCATTATTTTTTTTCATTTAGTTAGTAGGAGATAATTACTTGTGGATATGATGTGTCGAAAGGAAAAAAATGGCGGTGAAGTAAAGAAGTGCAAGAGTAAAAAGAAAA
>NW_027171894.1:215000-220000 GCF_036898095.1 Palaemon carinicauda
TACATATTCAAGAGGAACTTCATAATAATGTAGGAATCTCCACAAAATTTGCCGGTGCACGCTATCAGAGGATTTTTCATAGTCCCCCAATGCCATCAAAACTGTGTTTTTATACTCTATACATTGCTGTACCACATGTCTTAAAATGAAAACTTGGTCAGTACAATTTCTACCTTTTCTAAATTCTGCTTGAGTTCATCCCTCAGCTTTTCACCAATCTTTCTTTCTAATCTCTATAGAATGAGCATACTATATATCTTCATGACTACTGACGAAAGTGTGATACCTCTGCAATTATTGCAATCAGCCAGGTATGCTTTTTTTGTCGTTTTCCACAACACTCCTAGCTCCAAGTCATCAGGTTTTGCCTCTTCATATATATTTAGGCATATATACATATATATATATATATATATATATATATATATATATATATATATATATATATATATACATACATATGTGTGCTTGTGTGTGCGTGTGTTTGTATGTGCGTGTGTTTGTGCGTAAAAATCGAGAAATGTTACATGTGATGAGCTTGAAATATGTATTCTAGTACTTTTTTTTCATATTAGTCACATCAACGTATTCACGATGCGATAAAAATACAAAGATATCGTAAACATGTAGAAGAATGGGATCCCTCAGCTATCAGTTTCTTAAGGATTCCAGATAAGTCATATTTAGAAAAGAGCAAATCTCTTAGATGTTATTATCAAGGATTTTAACAGAAACTTGAAATCTATTCTAAAGCAAGAACGATCCTTAATTTTTTATATCTTTTGGGCCAACTTTGATTTATTCATACGGTTTAATTCATATCATTAAATAAGGAAATACAATAGACTTTTTATTGGTGCACCAGGAGCTATTAAATATAAATTATCCAATTATTTATTTAGATTACTTTCTCCGATGTTAGGATCTATTTCTGCCTCAAATATAGAAAATTCAGATGAGCTTTGTAATAAATTATAAAGTTTGAACTAAACATTTAACCACAGATTAATCAGCTCTAATGTTAATTCGTTATTTACAAAGGTATCTGTTGATGATTTAAGTTTTATTGGATTTCCTGTCTGGTATTTTAGATTCTTTTGAGTAACCTTTACCAACCCATGCCGTTATTGAACTTATTCGTTTAAGTATTAAAAGTGTAACTTTAGTTTTAATGAAGATTACTTTGAACAATTGTTTGGTGTGGCCGGTGGTAATACTTTGTTCACTCTTTTATCCAACATATATATATATATATATATATATATATATATATATATATATATATATATATATATACATATATATATATATATATATATATATATATATATATATACATGATAAATTTTGCACATTATTACGTGTTTTTCATATTCAAATAAGCCATATATATTTTGATATATTAATGTCTGGATTCTCTTAACGACCTCGGGATCAGAGCCCCAGGCGAAATCTCACAAAGACAAGAGCTTGGCTCCGGCCGGGAATCGAACCCTGGTCGGCAAGCTTATATAGACAGTGACTAACCCATTCGGCCACTGTCTATATAAGCTTGCCGACCAGGGTTCGATTCCCGGCCGGAGCCAAGCTCTTGTCTTTGTGAGATTTCGCCTGGGGCTCTGATCCCGAGGTCGTTAAGAGAATCCAGACATTAATATATCAAAATATATATGGCTTATTTGAATATATATACATATATATATGTATATATATACATATATATATATATATATATATACATATATATATATGTATATATATATATATATATATGTGTGTGTGTGTATATATATATATATATATATACATATATATATACATGTGTATATATACATAAATATACATATATATACATGTATATATATAAATATATATTTATATATATATACATATATATATATATATATATATATATATATATGTATATATATATGGAGATTTTTGAAACTAGATTGGTCTTTTCAAATTGTTAGGCATCGTTATGTTGATAATGTTCTGGGCATTCTAGAGGAAAATTTTAATCATAGGGGTTTTGTTCCAATCACTAATTTAGTAGCATCCACAAAATTTACTATAGAAAAGGAAGAGAATAACAATATCTTGTTTTTAGACGTTTTGATATTTGTTATTTAGACAAGCATATAAATAGATTTTCCATATATAGAAAGCTTACCAATAACTATTCATATTGGCCACTCTATAAATATAATGTATTTTGTTTTTTTCCTATAGAATATGTAACCCTGAGTATATGTATATGTATATATATATATATATATATATATATATGTGTGTGTGTGTGTGTGTGTGTGTGCGTGTGCGTGTGTGTGTGTGATTGTGATTGTTGGCTTATCTCTGTGTTAATTTATTTGTAATATATGAATCACCTATGAATACAAAAGGAGTTCAGATTAAAAAAGAAATGAATAATTTTCCACGTTGCTCAATGACTGATACGTTACTCATATTTATTTCTATAATTTTTCATTAACTTATTTCAGTTTATCTAGATATACTTCATGACTATAACATTTTTTTTTATAATTTTGTACCAAGAAGCGAAGCTAGCTACTCTATTATCAAATTATTCCTAAATATCAAATTACCAGACTTTCTTCAATACTCTGAAGTCTGTCTCATGGTAATAAAGTAATTTATACTTCCGCTTCTTCGCTGAAACTTATAATTCTCTTCCTCTATCAATCATTTAAGCTTTCTCTTCCCCTGACAAGGCTCTCTCTCCCTCTCCCCCCCCCCCTCTCCCTCTCTCTCTCTCTCTCTCTCTCTCTCTCTCTCTCTCTCTCTCTCTCTTGACCGATGAAATTATTTGAATTACCAATATTTTTGGAGCACTTAGAAGCCATGGATAATTTATATGATATTTTTACAAACTATCCAAGCTGTCAAACATGTACTGTACGGTCGTTATGAGACCGAACGTGTGCATTCTTAATGTACCTGTTGTCTATATATGAGAGCTTTTATCGAAAGTTGGAGATTTGGCGTCAGGCGGTTTAACTCTTGTTTTTTGATCACTCTGATGAAGAACGGTCATTAATATTGAATATCAACATTACTAGAAAATACTAGTTTGGCAAGGACATCTTTTATTCAAGTACATGTACTGTATGTGAAACACTAATTTCTTGGAATCAGAGAAGGGATCTAATAAATTATTTCACAATCGACTCGGTCAAGCAATGAAAATCTATCTAATATTTCCAAATAAGAAGTTTGTCGACAAACAAATCTATTATCATTTACAGAATTCCCACTTGGTATCGTCATAGATTTCAGAGATATGTAAAATGCAGAAAGAGATCTATTAAAATTTTCTGGGTGGGAGACGTGTCATGGCTATCAAAAAGTCAGTCAAAAATAACTCATGATTTTTTCATATATTTTTATTTTCAAAGTTAACGACAAATTCACAAAGTAAACTAAGGAATCAGCTTTTATATCATAAATAATTTAACAAGCGTTCATGAAATTCTTACTACGAAGAATAATTCTGAAAATGGATATCTAGAATTATGTTAGTCGCTTTGTGAGAAAGATATAGAATTAATAATCATATGTCATTATAGTGTAGTAGATATCCGATGATAAAATCATACACAAAAGTAGTAGTTGCTTTTTTCTTGACTTTCCCGAAACTCTAGCCGAATGGTTTTTAACCCTTTTATTACTACACTCCATGTAGTTGTTGGTCCTTCCCTCCTTGAGCCCCTCCCCTTGGCATATAGAAGCCAGATAGAAGAATTTCCACTCGGCTTTTATTGGAGAAAAAATTTAATATATATGATGGCCTTTAGGCTTCCTTCACACGAGCAGTTGCTACCACGCGGATTAGAAAAAAAAAATCAATAAGGGGCTTCATACGCTAACCATTCGGAAGAATTTCCGAGCAGTAGTGATTTACTAACCGCGTGCAGTGATAATCCGCGCGATTCCAGTGTAGCGGCTAATAGAAATTACGAGGCCTCTAGAGGAGAATCCTCTCGTGTAAACATGTTCCTAACGAGCAGAAATATTTCCGTGCGGAAAAAAAAAATCCGCTCGTCTGAAGCGAGCGTTAGTCATTTTACTGAGTAAGAATTATGTACAAACAATTGAGGTACATAACATATTTAGTAAGGCTATTTTCTTAATAAGTCAAGAAGGTTCTTGACACTACTAAGCTACTAGATCTTGAATACTTGATAAAATGTCTGATATTGCACATCATAAGTTCCCTTCAACGTTCAGCCTGTTTCAGTACTTGGTTTTAACAGCAACTGGGATGGAAAATGCAGCTTCGCAAAAATATGTTGATCCATATATAGTTAGAATCAGAAGAGCCTGACATGGCTTCAAAGGGTAAACGGGATGATGTTGCCTGTCTCAGAACGTCTGAAGATCCAATTCTTTGAAGTCTTCTTCAGCTTTGGAGTTGCACTTTTAAACTAGAAAACTCTCCTTGGACTTTTTCTTGAAATTAATATCAGTTTGCTATTTTTCCCGGACTTTCACCTCCACTGGAAATTATTCACAATCTCCAGAGAGGGCGCGCTCCTCGGGTTGAGAGCCATGACTTTAGCTTTAATTAAACAGACAAAGATACTTTACATATATATATATATATATATATATATATATATATATATATACTACATATATACACACATATATACATATACAGTATATATATATATACATATATATATATATATATATATATATATATATATATATATGTATGTATATATATACATATATTTATTTATACATATATATATATACATATATGTGTATATATATATATATATATATATATGTATGTATAAATATATATATGTATGTATATATATACACATATATATTATATATATATATATATATATATACACACATATATATATATATATATATATATATATATGTGTGTGTGTGTGTGTGCGTATATATAAGTGTGTGTATTTATGTGTGTATATGCATGAACATATAGTATGGTGCATGTG
>NW_027171894.1:225000-227500 GCF_036898095.1 Palaemon carinicauda
TAATGTTACTCTAAAATATTTTATTTTCCGTTTTTCCTTTCCTCACTGAGCTATTTTCCCTGTTGGAGCCTCTGTGCTTGTAATATCCTGCTTTTCCAACTAAGGTTGTAGCCTAGCAAGTAATAATAATAATAATAATAATAATAATAATAATAATAATAATAATAATAATAATAATAATAATAATAATAATGATAATAATAGTGGTATTCAAAAGCAAAACGGGAGGCCCTAGGAGAATCAGAAGAAATGCGAGTACGTAGTAATACGAAATGGAATTATTTGTTTATTTATTTATTTGTTTAGTTTTATTTTTGACACTTTAAGTAATATCATTAGATAAACAGTGGATGGATGAAAAAATACCTAAAAGTAGTGTAATTTTATGCCGGAAAGGTAGTTAAATATGTCGATAACATTTTTTGTTTTTAATGCTTTGGACTCGTAATGTTCTTCATCGCAGGCGCAAGTATCAGACACAAATCTTTATCATATTTTGGAGAGAAACTACGACACATTTTGTAAAACACTTTCTAATGAATTAAATCAAACTGATTTCAGGACAGTGTTTTTGAAACTGGTTTAGAAGCCGATCTAATTATACTACAGCCATAATTCAGAATTTCATTTCAAAAAAGTTTTTTTAGATGCACGATCTGGTCAGATAGAATCGGCTGAACACGACCCTGCCACCCGTGTGAACTGGGGATGGGTAAATGGTACCCTGACCTAATGGTTAGTTAGTTAGTTGGTTACTTATTTATTGAAAATAATTATTACATTTTTATACAGATGCTAATATACATTTCATTTTCTATTTCTTACGATCAGTGCTTGGCTGAGAAATTCCGGAGGCGCGTATGTTAGAAACGTGACCTTCAAAGGCTTGCCGTGTCGTCAAAATCTATAGTTTATTATTCATAGTAGATAAAAGAATGAATAAAACTTTCGGGAAAGAGAGTGTGGCATTTGAAAATTTGAAGACTTTTGGAAATGTTTCATCTATTCGCAAACTTTGTGAACATTTTAGTAAATTTCACATCCAGTAATTCTTGTATACTCAAGGGAATATAAAATTATATATACATGGCGAAAAATATCAAATATGTTTTTTCACATACATTTTTTACATGGTATTCAATGTTTCAAAATGTAGAATTTCAAGAGAAAAAAAAATTCATTTTCTTTTTCTACGAATAAAAAAAAGGGTCTAAAAACAAGCACTCTATTGAAGCCTTGATGTAATATATATTGAAATTCTCTATGATTCGTCTTTTTTTTTTTTAACTGACGCACACTCAAATTGCATTTACTTTCTGAAATAAGGTTATCCATAATACTATCTTGCTTAACCTAACATCATTTTTCGTTAATGATAAGCTGGTTTACTCAATAAACCAGTAGGTAATTGTGAATTATGAATACATTACAAAATTCCAATAATATCAGAATATCACAAAAACAACTAAAGTTTTACTCGTTTAAAAATTAGATTTTGTTTTAATAATCTGGAGATTTTTTTCAGAGTCGGGCGGGGGTGGGGGTGGGTGTGGGGGGGGGGGGACTTTGGTCAACCAAGTCATTTCCAATATGGTTAATAGGTCCCTTACCACCCCATGCAATACCTCCCTTTAGGGTCTCTTGGAGACTAAGCAATAGCAATGGAATAAAAAACGTATATTATGATTGTTTTCCTATACCTAAATGTGAGAGTTGCATAATAAATGCAAGGCCTTAATTTACAAAACCTGATGCCATCGATGAGTCATTTTTTCAACAGCATTAATGTCGTCATCATATAGCGCTCTGATGCCTATCCTGTTCTACGTGAAAATAAGAACATCATAAATACACACAAAAAACAAAGCATTACTTTCCAACTGGCAACTTTGGCTCACCAGTATTCTTAGCAAATTTCACGTGGAAAAAAATAGCTATCTGCTAGGTCTTTTTCTATAATTGGAAAGCCACCTGTTGAAATATCGTTATTGGTTTAAACTCTCAGGAAATTGGGCTGTCATTTCAATAGGAAAATGGTCGTATTATACGTTAGAAAATACTTGAATATATATATATATATATATATATATATATATATATATATATATATATATATATATATATATATATATATATATAATATTTTTTTTTCATTGGCACTCAGCGCATACTGTATATCGGCCATTACATTTTATATGATGGAAATGTGATGTTTATTTCAGTAATAAACAGATTTTTTTACAGTTTTCGCAAGGTTTGCTTACATGACATCTTGCCAATCAGATTATAGCAATAAATAAAGGGTCTTTGGAAGAAGTGAAAAACTCAACAGTTTCTGACGAATTTCATTTCTTAAAAAAAATGAGTTTCCCAAAACGAAAAATTCACTTCAGATGCAAATACTACAACAGGATTAAAGAAAATGATTATACAAGCCAGTGGTTCTCGACGTTGTTTGCTCTATGCACCCCTTTTAGTATATGTTTGAATGCCATTCCCT
>NW_027171894.1:232500-235000 GCF_036898095.1 Palaemon carinicauda
ACATGAAAATTCCTGTTGCCTTGAGGTTTTCTATATAAAGGAGAGTGTTCTTTAATAAAGTTACTCAGTTGATTGCATCCTGCTTTTGAGTCATAACCTTTCTCTCGGCCGTCACACATTGCAAATATGCAATCAATTCAACTCAGAAGATTACAGGTAATGAGAAATCTTCGATTGTCTTCCTTAGCCAATTCTAGGATATGCAGAGGAGTGCTTGAAAGGGCACAATGCAGGTCATTTTCCACCTCTCATATACTAAGCTGCTTCGTTTTAATTTACAACAGTTAATAAGTCTGACTCGTAAAGATATATCGATGCAGACGGAAGCAATGAATAGATAGCTCGTTTTACCCCTTTTGCGTAGGAATTACACATCAAGAGCTGAAATTTTATAACTGGTTTTTCATTGAATCAGAAATTTATCTTGGCAATAATCATGAATCTTTTAAACTGAAAATTTGAATGGATTTCTAGCTAACAATTCATCATTACTGACTTCGGAAAAAATATTGGCTGAATTCATTTTTAGTGCTGTTAAGTAATGCAAGTTTTCATTTCTTTTCAAATTGTGGAAGCATTTTATCTTCACCAGCTACAAAAATAATATATGACTTTTTCTAAAACATCGCTACATTTTTTACTTTGACGTTTCTCTTCCAATTTTCCAGCTTCCCCGAGATTTTTTTTTCAAGGCATCTATGAATTTTACAAAGCCTATATTGCTTTCTTGTGTCTGAAGATTTGATTTATTCAGCTGTTCAAAAATATCAAGCAAATAGGCTACTCTAGAGGCATGATCCATTAAAGGTTTAAAGGTTGCTCATGAATGGCAGAGGCAAGGGAGAGTGACAATGCCTTAGCAGGACAATGCCTTACAGACTGACCATATATACATATGGTCAGCGCCCAAGCCCCCTCTCCACCCAAGCTATGACCAGGGAAGGCCAGACAATGGTTGCTGATAACTTAGCATGTAGACTTAAAGGCTCCTTAAAACCCCCAATCCTTAGCTCACAAAGATAGTGAGGCTGCAAACACTACAAGAAACTATCGAGTTTAAGTGGTACTCGATTTCCCGTCGAGCAGAATGCCAGGCAGGACGCTTCCAGTAGGCCAACACAACCCCTATTACACATCATCCAGTCAGGTAGAAAATTTCGCCTTACCCTGACCCACAAAATTTAATTTGAGCCCATCTCTAAGATCAAATATAAAAAAAAAACTCCAGAAATACATGCAAAACGACTGATTCAGATTTATTATCAATCAGACCTTGAGTCTGAGTATTGTCTTGATTTTAATATCGTTTTTTATTTTCACAATTTACATTGTTTAGAAATATATCATTCCGACAATAGTCTATTAGGAAAAGTTAGAATACACAGAATCATGAAAACTGTTTCCATTATAATAAATCTTGATTTTGATCTAAGAAACTAAACCAAACCTACAATCTGAAAAAGAAAAAAAAAATTTTAAAAACGAAAGCAAATACAAAACTAGGCATAAAATCGTACAAATTATTCATAATTTACACATAAAGAATAATCATAAAATTCAAAATTTCAAAATAAACATATCAACTAAAAGAAAAATAATTACACGAAATAGACCTAATATGACCCCATTTTGACTCTGAGGTGGTAACATTTAAGGGTCCTATAATTTCTAGCGAATTGCCTGGCACTTTATGATAATGTTTGCCTGAGTTTCTCCGAGAATTCCCTCGCGATGAAGTTTTAATTTCCAAATTGCAGACTCTCTTCAATAAGCGACAGCAGACGACGAATATCATATCGCACGGAACAGCAGTTCACGAATAATGCTTGAAGTCATATGTTAGTTTTAATGGCGTTTTCAGGGAAGGAATTTTAATAACTTGATGATTTTCTTGACATTATTATTATTATTATTATTATTATTATTATTATTATTATTATTATTATTATTATTATTATTATTATTATTATTATTCTTCTTCTTCTTCTTCTTATTATTATTATTATTATTATTATTATCATTATTATTATTATTATTATTATTATGAGCCAAATTACAACCCTGGTTGAAAAAGCAGAATGCTAAAAGCCCCAGTGGTCCAACAGAAAAAGCAGTCCAGTGAGGAAAGGAAATAAGAAAATAGTAAATGAAATATACATATAGATAATAATAGAAAATATATGATATTTCATGATCAGTAAGAACGTTTAAAATAGATCTGTCATATATAAACTACAGAACGAGACTTATGTCATAGTAATAACATGCTCTCTTCTATAAGCGACGGCAGACTACGAATATCACGTCGCATGGAAAAGCACTCCTCAACTAAAGCTTGAAGTCATATGTTATTTTTAATGGCGTTTTCAGAGAAGGAATTATAATTGACTTGATGTTTGGTCTTCCTTACTTGAGTTCAACGTAATTTAAATGATGAAAAAAGATAAAAGGGCCATTTTCATTATTTTAACTATTTCCTCGGACTTACGTACAGGTAAAT